>NC_091122.1:182946954-183246954 GCF_040183065.1 Periplaneta americana | reverse complement strand
ATAATGTAGAGAAACACCAAACAATAATAATAAAATATAATAAAATACGGAGAATACAATAAACACAATTTTTAGGTACAAAAAAGAAAAAGGAACATTAAGACAAGTACGGTACCACGAGTTCTCAAAATAGACTTACTTGTAGTTTTATAATAATAATAATAATAATAATAATAATAATAATAATAATACTATTAATAATAATGATTTATTTCACTTGGCAGGGTTAAGGCCATACGGCCTTCTCTACCACTCAACCAGGAGTAAAACCTGCGTTACAGAAAACACTACAAATTTACAAAGTACACTACAATAGTTCTAGTTCTAGTTCTAATAGTTCTGTGTGAGAAATCTTCCTAAAAAGTCCAACTTTATTGATTCACTCACGTGTGATACACGTTTTAATCCTATAAAAAGTACACTAATCCTCTTTAAAAATAAGAACTCAGCCCGAACTTTGAACAATTCGCAATAGAAGTACAATTAACTAATTAAACATATAATAATTTCTCTTACCAGAATGTCCCTCAGTCTAATCAAACAGATTGTCTCATTTGTCACTTTATTCCACGAATACAGAAATTTCCAAGAAAAATAAGAATCTGAGGACTCTTGAAACGATTGTTATTATGTGTATATTTTTTATTTAAAATAGAGACTTTTTTACCAAAATTATATTTGATGTGCATCATTCCCTGAAAAAATTACTAACTGATAGTCAATACGAACAAAATATGTCCAAAAGTTTAAAATAAATCAAAGACGGACAGGCAAACGGTAGATCTAAAACCACTTTTTCACTATCGGTGATATTAGGAACATATATTTTCGAAAAAAAATTTTCAAAATAAATTTTTGCGCGTTACAGAGGCCTCCATTCTCTCCATACTGTATGCAAAGATAAAGTAAAAAGCTGATACTTCTCTGACCTCAACTATGATGGTAACATTAATTAAATGTAAGATGTCATTATGGTTTTGTTTAGTTTAATTCTAACTTGAAGTACAGTAAAATTCATATTATAAAAACTAAATAATGCTGAGGACGCCCACCACAGTTCACCAAATACACGATGTATTAATGTCATATTATTTCGCACACATCGAGTCAAGGCTTTCATATGGTATTTGTTTTTGGGGATCTGAACCATGTTGAACGATATATTTATCGCTCAAAAGTGTATTGTCAGATGCAAAGCGGGCGTTGACAGTAGGACCTCTTGTAGGGAACATTTTATACAGTGTAACATTCTTACTGTTTATGGTTTATATATTTTTAATGTTTTACTACTAATTTATAAAAATCTGTCTGAATTTCACCAAAATTGTGACTTCCATACCTACGATACTCGTAACAAAAATAGTTTAACTATACCAGTACACCATCTTACAAACACTAGTAGAACCTATACGATCTTTGGTATCAAAATCTGCAATAGTTTGCCTGATGACATCAAATATACAAAAAATTCCCTCAAATTTAGGAATTATATAAAAACGAAATTAATAAAATTGTGTCCTTACAGTCTTGAGGATGCACGCATGGGCCCTCGAAATGAATAATGTTTTTTTTTTTATATTTGACTTATTTTAAATTAAATTGTAATTATATATACCTGACCATGTCTATGCATATATTATGCCTTCGACAATAAAGTTATATCTATCTACAATTGCCTTTTTCACTTTAAATATAATAATAAATTTAATAACGGATGTTCAGTATTTAATCACATGGTTTCGTTTCGTCTGTTCTAATAGCCACAAGTAAAAATCATGACCATCAAGAAAATGATAGATATTTTCTCGTTCGGTAGACTATACGTTTTACGCATTTCTTCAACAATTCGGTTCCTTTATGATGTTGCGAATTATATTATTGTTCATAATTTATTTTTAATGTGACTTATGGTAACGAGGTAGTGTAAATCTACTATAGGCCTAAGATACAGCAACTCACATTTTGCTTTGTATCTCACCAACTTTTAAAACTATCCATCTGAAATTTTTAAGACAGATCCTTGATCAAGCAAAAGTAGCCTATAATTGTTTTACGAAAGTTGGATCGCCATTTTATTTTGTGAAAAAAAAGAAGTCTACAATGCGTATTGATCATGCAGATGTAGTTAATTAAAAAACTGATATTTGAATAACAATACATATTTTAATTATAACAAATGCCAAACGAGTAATATGTTGCGAAAATTTTAATCCACAACCCTTATAAATAAGAAACAATTTAAATATCACAATTACAGGGATCCTATGGCTGTCCCGTTACTTTTATTTTTATTGATCTTATGAATGCCAATGACTGCAGTTGCCTTATTCGCCAGAAAGGAAAAATATTTAAAATACAGGTTTAGAAAAGAAAAGGCAGTTACTGTCCTTTTTACTCGCATACGCCTATAATAGGTAAAGTACGAGAGCAAATCGCATTATTTCCTACGGACCTGTATCAGTCAGTAAAGAGATGCTGGATGTTTATATCACGAGATCGTTCCTGGTTCACTTTTCAGAGAAGCCTGATTCTAAGGAAACAGGAAGGCAAAAAATGAGAACGTTATACAAATACATAACTCAGCTTTTCATTATCTTACACAGTGCTTGAAATTTCTGCCATAAAACTTAATTAAAAACGTGCCCTACATCTTTGCTAACATCGGTCGGAGAAAAATCACAGTTCTCAAAGAGGAGTCATTCCATTACAACAATAATGATGCTGAGATATTACAACACGAGAGCGTTTTTGTTAGTGAAGTAACGGTGCATCATCTTTCTTCGTGTCGGGGATTTGGGGGTTTTTATCGAGGCGATTTAGTACACAAAGAACGAAATAAATACATCTAATATGAATTTTATACTCCTAGATGTTTAAATCAGACTTCAAACTTGGCAGACAAATAGAATAAGTAACTAAAAAAAAAACATAGCAGCGAACTTGTTTTTCTTATAAATTTCAATGCTAGAAACATATTTTTAACATAATGCAGTAGATTGTTCTTTATCTTGCTTCATATCTAATGAAAAGAACAATAATTTTCACTATTTAATCCACAGATTTTATTTCGCCATTTTTCGAAGTTTGGAATTACTTACTTACTGGCTTTTAAGCAAACCAGAGGTTCATTGCCGCCCTCACATAAGCCCGCCATTGGTCCCTATACTGAGCAAGATTAATCCAGTCTCTACCATTATAGCCCCCTCCCTGAAATCCATTTTAATATTATCTTCCCATCTACGTCTCGGCCTCCTCAAAGGTCCTTTTCCCTCTGGCCTCCCAACTAACACTCTATAGGCATTTCTGGATTCGCCCATACGTGCTACATGCCCTGCCCATCTCAAACGTCTGGATTTAATGTTCCTAATTATGTCAGGTGAAGAACACAATGCGTGCAGTTCTGTGTTGTGTAACTTTCTCCATTCTCCTGTAACTTCATCCCTCTTAGCCCCAAATATTTTCCTGAGTACCTTATTCTCAAACACCCTTAACCTATGTTCCTCTCTCAAAGTGAGAGTCCACGTTTCACAACCAAATAATAATAATAACAATAATAATAATAATAATAATAATAATAACAATAATAATAATAATATCAATGAATGTAACGTAGTTTTAGGAAGAATAATAACTTTTTAAAGTAATGAACATTTATTTAGTAACATTAGTGCTTTAGGTTCAAGATTAGTAGTATTGAAGTGCGAGCCATCTTTGAATCATCATAATATTGTTTTAAGTATGCAATAGTTGAACAACCTCAGTGACAGAGCGGCAACTTCATCATCACTATCGTTTTGCGTGTAGTCGCGGTAAGATATTAAGGGGCTGCATCCCTTCATTGGGACGGCATCAGCTGGTTCGCTAATCTACGGTTAGACCAATTATAATTATGTACAGTATATGTGCACTAAGGATCAAAGATATCTGACCCTACTAATCGATAATGATCGATAATTTGTTGGTGTAAGTGTAGCTTCTTTAGTAATTACTTCTATGGATAGATGGCGAAGATAGTAGTCAGTGTTGCCAATCGTACACAAATATACCCGAATTATAGAATTATATTTTTCATCCCATTCTACTGATTGTAAAACAACATTGGGTTTAACTGTAAACCGCTGATATAGTCAATTATGATGATTTATGCTTAATCTATATAATCATTTTCCGTAACACTTTTTTTAACTGCTCCAATAATGGTGCCACCTGTTGAGAACTAGCGGAACTCTTTCAAAGTTTGTCATTTTTTTATATCTTCGGATCTGACTTATCCCGTGGTTGGAAACTTCTCTTACACGATCATAAAATATATTATATATCTTTGAACGTCAATGTACAAGAATTACAGCCTTCGTTTTCTTTATTTCTAATAGACAAGTCATTTCTGCTTAGGATTACGGATTTCCTTCTATTGTATCATTAGAACTTCGTTTGATTTTTCCCTTCACTAAGGACCCTCTACTAATGCCGTCTCGTTTTTTAGTCGTATTGATAACTAAACTACATATTCTATCCCCACCCCTACCGTGCACATGTGGTGTGACTCGTCTGTATCTTGTATTCCGGGTTTCAGTGGTGTTCATGCTAGAGTAGTAGCTACAGAATTAAAACTGATTTGCGATGTTTTCCAACATTTCAGAGATGCAGCGGTACGCCACTCCTCAGAGGAATGGCTATCTGTGTGTCTTGTATTCATACTTACTGGCATAGCATGGGGTGAAGTACAACTTCAAAACGTGACGGCATTAATGGAATAGATTATACTGGTCCTGCTTATTTTTCAATAAGAATAAAAATAGCCTATGGAATCCCATGACGGTAAAGGCTTCCGTAGGGAGGTACAAAGTTAGCTCAAAGTTACGTTACTTGATGAGTTAGTCCACGTGACTCTGATGTCAAGTAAATCATCTCCAAATATTTGTTTTCATACATGACAGCATCATGTCTTCGCTTCAGGCTGGTAATCTGTTTCGTTCTATTGATAGAAATAAAAATGAGATCACAAAAAGATACATAATTTATTATTATTATTATTATTATTATTATTATTATCATAGAACTTTATAAGTTTTGAAAATTTTTTTACTTTGATTACACAATGTAATCTCATTTGAGAATTAACTCAATTATCAAAATTGCCTAAAATTTTGAGACTACCACAATTGCCCAAATATCTATTCTTACGCTTTCCCAGTGGTGTCTTTCATTAAATGACATTTTTCTTCAGGCTCTCTTACAATTTTCCAATCCATCCCAGCCTTTTCAATTTAATTCTAGTCATGATATCGGGCTAATTGTACAAATAATAAACTTATTTATTCTCGCCCACGCCGAAATGTAGTAATTATACAACTGGTAGCAGTCCTTTAATGCATGTCATTAAAGTACACCTATTCATTAAAGTACACCTACTCATTAAAGTACAGGTCTTCAGCCAATGACAAGTCAGCTTTGTACCGTTATATCGATTACTCTCGGATATGCAATCGACAGACAATTAGCGAAAAGTCACGGAGGCTGGAAATCCAATACTGTCGCAGAAGGTTATGTTCTGTTACTATAATAATTAGCGTTAACTGTAAATAATATTCAAATAAATTCAATTTGTCATCTCGTTTTTCAATTCTAAATCAATTTCCAGGTTATATCAGACTAATGTTCATCTTATTCTCTGTGAAGGTCAATGCCATTCGGCCTCGGAAAAAATCAATACTTTCGCGTCTGCGCACATCTCACAATTCAGGCAGTTCGCACATAACCATAAGAAGACCTAATTTTGAATAATTTCAAGTTAGAAATATGGTCGAGCATAAAAAGTCGTATGAAACTTGCCTATAATGGTAATTAAGACGCTCGTATGAAAATTATGAAACTCGCTTGCGCTCGTTTCATAAACAAACATACTTTCGTCTTAATTACTACCATTATAGGCTCGTTGCATAATGTACTATCATGTGTCTGTCCCCTTTGTTACATTATTTTGTTACGGTAGGTGCGTGATTTCTGTTGCTCATTGACCAAAGCTTTAAATGTTACTTCAGCAGAACTATGTTAAGACACATTATATCGAACTTCATTGCCAACAATTCGATATTACATAAGTATAATTTACCGCAGATAAAGAAAATTCCCAGACCAATGAGAGAGACATTACGTAAGTCTTTAACACTACAGAATAAAAATGTCAAAATCACAAAAACAGGTTTACCACCACTTAGTTTTAACTCAGAACACAGGAAAATAACTCATTATAACTTTTCTTTGTGATGCTGTCCCAAGTCATTCTCGTCACGGAAATTACAACAAACCAGCAATTCGTATCAAAGCAGAAACAGCTTCATGGCCAATGGTCAGCGAAGTTAAAGGTAGCAGAACGAGTTTTCAGAAATGTGTATAACGTGAAGCTAACAAAGGAACTCAAGTTAGGAGTTGTGTACTAAAGTCCGCAATAAAACTTAGGAAGCCCTTTTATACAAGTTGTAACAGTCTCTACGTTCAAATAAATAACTCAGTCATACTAACTTATATGTACAATTTCATGAAAGAAATAAAGTATGTACTTGTTGTCCGGCTGAAATCAGTTAAGGGGAGAGGACGGTATTTTTTAAAACTTTTTTCCTATTTGGTGTAAAATATTAATTTTTGTATGTAGAGAGCTCATAGCTGTAGCAACTCAACCAAAAATAAATATTAAAAAAGAAATTATTTGGGGGCCTAGATTTGAAAAAATATATATCCAATGCAAGATTTTACTAAAACCAATATATCTAAACCGTTTTTAAATGTAGATTCATCCAGTTTTTTGCAACGTACTTGCAAAAGGATGCTCTACAAACTGTCTGTAACAGAATTTTGATATTAGTTCCTACGTTTGTAAAATAAACAATTACAATTTAATAACAATTTTCTTTTTTCCTTTCTTGCAAAGAAACGGACGCATTTTTAAAATGAAATCAATTAAAAAAATTCTGTTACAGAGAAAAGTTTCCTAATAGTCTAAAGAATGTGTGTTCTAAATTTCATGCATGTATCTTTAATAGTTCAGAAATTATATTCATTTTTGTCTGGCAATGTAGCAAAAAAAATTAAGTTACTGGGAACCGATAAAAGTGGGCGTGTGATTTAAAAATCCATAACGCAGGAAATTTAAAAATGACGTCTCAACATCCGATAAGAGCACAAATACCCACAAAATGTTATGCAATGCATTCCACACACATAAAAGGGTATTTAAAAAAAAAGTTTTGAAAATTTAATTTACCGGAAACAACAATAAAAGTGGGCGAGTGATTTAAAAATCCATAACGCAGGAAATTTAAAAATGGCGACTCAACATCCGATAAGAGCACAAATACCCACAAAATGTTATGCTATGCATTCCACACATATCATAGGGTATTTTAAAGTTTTTTTTTTGAAAATTTACTCTTTTTCACCAAAAAATACCATCATCTCCCCTTAACCGAAACTATCTGAAAATTTCTGGATATGTCGATAGAATGTAGATAGAGCATTTTGATAAATTTTAGATTTTCATGTTAAAAAGCCATTACTAATGCAGTAAATCGGTACACATTAAGCTACAGCAAACAACTCTGTTACCTTAAGAAATAAAACAATACTAGTGGCTTGTGCAGCAAATGTTGCAAACTAAGTTCATTAGACGTTCAAATAAACATTTTTCATATTTATTTTCAATGAAGAATACCAGACATTCTGAAAGTTATTTGCTTCCATAATAATGAAACATACTCCCGCTGAATGTTTTTTATGCCAAATACTTTTTCTTAAACCTATCCATCTTCAGTTTTTGAGTTTCAACGCGAAAACGCAAGTAACAATGTCAGGACGATCAGTGGGTTTTTCATGTGGGACTAGACTAAAGCAATAGCTATTTTAGGTCATTGTGGATTGTAGGCGAAAGTTAAAAAAATTCCAGGTTTACTATGCTTTCGAACAATAGACATAGCATCTTGGTATAGCTGCTGCATGTAGAGCTTGAAATGTAGAGGGTAAAATCATTTTATCCTGCTAAAAGATCTTGCTGAAATGATCGGAAAAGTACAAAATTTTCTAGGTCTCTTATTTCATCAGTAAGTAATAGGCCTGTCTTTTGGTGTTTGCAATTTTTGCGCTCTCTCGAGCCGATACTGAAAAGAATGACGCATATAAATATCTACACCACACCGCCATTAAGTATATGAAAAAGACCCAACCCCACTTGATTAATAACTATAAAAATATTTTATTTTTAATAACATTATCTTACGTAAGTTTTGTAGTTATATATATTATACAGCCGCCACTCAGTAAATTATAGAAATGAAAATCTAATTTCATACATTCTCCACATCTACTTATATAACCTCAAAACGTTTCACTTTCATATCATCGATATAGTATTAATAGGTATAATTAATGAAAAATAGTCACATCATGGCATATAATAATATTTCATTTCTAATGGTAATAATGTCACCAAACACCTCAAGGTTTGTAGTTTTTAATATCCAATACACAGCTGTACTCTGAGCATTACACAGCGCAGAATCAGACCTGTAAATTGTTTTTAGTAAGCCTTCAAGTTTTTAATAACCAATTGAATTTGAGCATGTCAGAAATCCTGCCTTCGTGTAACAGCCTGTTGTTTATTGTAGTGTGTGTTTTGTTTAATTCTGAAATGCAATTAATTATTTCTCAAAACTGACGAAAGATGGATTTTGGAAAATAGGAAAATGATGTAGGAAAATCGACATTTCACTGAAAACTCCTATTTTTCTGAAAAACTTTGGGTTCCAAGCTTCAAAATGAGGGGTCATTTATTAAAATCCGTTCAGCCGTTTTCCCGTAATTTCCATTACCAGTTCAAATTATATATATAGATACTTTCACGAACTGTTTACACTGTTACTGGGGTTAGTATTGATCTTGAAAATGTAAGTTGAATCCTACGTTGAATTTACATATGTATAAGAAATTTCCTTTTAGAAAGCTCCCTCAATCTACTTTAAAACTAACAGCAAAGAAGAAGCGGGCTTCTTAGACTGCAGAAAGTAATTTATTGGCTGGGCTGAAACAGTTTCAAACTGTGGATTGAAAATGTCAGAACACAACCTCGACCTCCCGCCCTGTGTCTGCGTCACGAAGGAGAGTTCCTAATTGACTCCATTTCGATGTCCCATATGTCTCTCTCAACATGAAGCCGTGCATTATTAGACTAGGCTTGTAGCTTGCAGCCTTATGCGAGTACAACCACATTAAAAAAATTAAAATGGTCATATTTAAAACAATATGATCTGAACCATATTCAATTTTGAGTTTCATTAATAGGAGATGCGTTTGGTTACAAATCCAACGGCCTCTGGTTACATACCCAGCAGGGAAATACGAATATACCGACCATAGGAAGCGGACGGTGTCCCTGGTCCCTGTGTCTTATCAGTGTTGTCTTATGGAGAAAGTATGGTTAAATTTTAATTTTTTTCGTAACTGATAGGCCTACACTATTCCCATTTTTTGTATGTAGAAATACAGGGCTTGATAGGTTTGGAAGTAAATCCCGAAAAGACAAAGTATATTATTATGTCTCGTGACCAGAATATTGTACGAAATGGAAATATAAAAATTGGAAATTTATCTTTTGAAGAGGTGGAAAAGTTCAAATATCTTGGAGCAACAGTAACAAATATAAATGACACTCGGGAGGAAATTAAACACAGAATAAATATGGGAAATGCCTGTTATTATTCAGTTGAGAAGCTTTTGTCATCCAGTCTGCTGTCAAAAAATCTGAAAGTTAGAATTTATAAAACAGTTATATTACCGGTTGTTCTTTATGGCTGTGAAACTTGGACTCTCACTTTGAGAGAGGAACAGAGGTTAAGAGTGTTTGAGAATAAGGTGCTTAGGAAAATATTTGGGGCTAAGAGGGATGACGTTACAGGAGAATGGAGAAAGTTACACAACACAGAACTGCACGCATTGTATTCTTCACCTGACATAATTAGGAACATTAAATCCAGACGTTTGAGATGGGCAGGGCATGTAGCACGTATGGGCGAATCCAGAAATGCATATAGAGTGTTAGTTGGGAGGCCGGAGGAAAAAAGACCTTTAGGGAAGATAATATTAAAATGACATAGATGGGAAGATAATATTAAAATGGTTTTGAGGGAGGTGGGATATGATGATAGAGAATGGATTAATCTTGCTCAGGATAGGGACCAATGGCGGGCTTATGTGAGGGCGGCAATGAACCTCCGGGGTCATTAAAAGCCAGTAAGTAAGTAAGTAAGAAATACAGGGCTTTGTATCATGCTGACAACATGATAGTACAGTACCGTTATTTGTAAAAATCTGATTCATAATTTCCAATACGATTTCTCATTTAACATTTTGTCATCTAAACTCATTGCTGTATTCATTAATCAGTGGTGATCGTTATGGTGGTGGTGATGTGATCCAGCTTTTGACATTCACAAGTAGAGGGACAACATATACGTATACTAAATTAAACTATTGTAAAAATGTTTTAATGTCGGGACCAACACAGGATGGCTCCCCGAATACAGGTTCCATATGTTTTGTTTTATTATACTATCCGCTCAACTGTAATGTATAATTTATGCAATAAAGTTTACTTCAGGGGCGGCTCGTCCATAAGAGCTGCGGAGCTGCAGCACTCTCTGCTTTAACAGGAAAATAAAAATAATATTTATTTTAATTTGTAGAAGAATTGTTACAGCTTTTATTGGTAAATTGCTTTATATTTCATCTGGCCGGGAATATGTACTATTATCTTATGCATAATCCTTTTGCGCGTCGACTGTATTGGAATTGACACTGCATTCAAAGTCGTCCTGGGATCTGCAGGGTGGTCAGCTCATAGAGAGTGTGTCTTGCATGGTCAGGGGGTAGAGAGGTGAAGGGAAGCAGAGGGAAACTGCCGCTGTTTAAAACCCATATTTCGCTGCAGTGGCTTGCAGAGCCAACCACAAGGGATCTTTCCTCCCCTCCCACACCGCTATTGTAATGCTGCGTCAAATGGATTCTCTATTCCCTTGAAACTTAATGACAAAATTTTTATTTTCTTTTCACATACTTATTGTTGTAGAATCTTATCGAGTTAATATAACGAAATTAATATTCTCTTTAGCCTTATTATTACGTATATATCCAGCCTCCAGCAGAGCCTAATGTTTGCCTTAACTCAGACTTCTTTTCCAGTATCTGAGTGTTGTTTTGGTGTGACGTCTTAATACCGTAACTTAACCAGTGCAAATTTGCAAGCATGAATGTGTGTGAATTACAGAATATTAATTTTATTTTTCTCAACTTTCCCTTGCGGAGAATATTGATGTAATGAAGTGAAATTAAAGGGTCGTCCGTTACCCGACTTAAATCTTACTCAAGCTTCATCCAGCCGAAATAGTGCATATATGTAAGGAAGTATAACAATGAAATTTAAGGTAAGCATTTGTGGTTACGTGGATGTGAACAAAAAAAATCTGTATTTTGTTTTCCTTGCCTCCTCTTCGGTGGTGATGCTGAATGGACTAAGAGTGGTGTGACACATTTAGGACATTTGCCCCTAAAAAGGAAAATGCACGAATTTTCGCAGTCTCACCTGAAAAATGTTGTTTCATTGGCTATGTTAGGCAAAACTAATATTGCTGTGCAATTAAGTGAAACGAACAGAACAAACGTTCTCAAACACAATCAAGAAGTGAGAAAAAATCGTGAAATTATTTTAAAAAATATTGATTGTATCAAATTTTGTGGCCAATATGAACTTCCCCTTAGGGGACATGCTGAAAAAACGATTCGAAGAACCCTGGTGTATTTCATGGGTTGCTACAGTTCGTGAGTAATCTAAACGAGCCTCTCAAAAATCATTTGCAACATGCCACTGTTGAAAGGTAATTCTAAGACAATTCAGAATGAACTGGTAGATTGCAAGTTGAGTGTCTGCCGATCTGAAATTCAGACTGAAATTGATGGTATTAGTTTTTCTTAGGGATTAGCAAATGATGCCACAGACGTCTCCCAACTAAGTCAGGAAGTTTTGGTTTTTCGATATGTAGTACATTTATTTTTATCCTATACTTATTAGTAACTAGCCGTAACCGTGCGCTCCGCTGCACCCGTTAGAAATAAATATAAAGTAATTACATAATTAAAATAGGACATTTGATCCAGGGAACATTCGTGTTTGATAGAAGGATAAATCGTTTAATATGTTACTTAATTTAAATTGCATCCAAATAATTAAAATGCGATCATTTTGGTCCAGAGACACTCATTTGGTGCAATAACAATTCCATTAACATGTTTCTTAATTTTTATTACATGCAACCATAGTTTAATGAAGATTGACATCATTTAGATTTAATGTGTATATTTTATTTTACTTGTCACAGGTTTCCATTGAATTATGGTAATAATTTTAACCCTTGTTTTCTACGTATTCAGTAAATGGCGCTTGGCCCACTATGGTTCTGAACCCTTCAAATAACTTAAATTATATTATATAATATTACATATTATATTATATTATATTATATTATATTATATTATATTATATTATATTATATTATATTATATCACAAGTTACTGTAATAACGTTATAGCATTATGTCCATCTAGAGAAACTACACTTTCCAATGGTGAAATAATAATTAATTATACAAATCGGTTAATTTAGCTTCCGATATTACTTCATACAAACACAGAAACATTCTCTGTAGGCTATCTTTCATAGCTTTCGATTGTTGCTGTCCAAGGCCCCTTATAGACGAAGTCATTTGTTTTTTATTCGTTACACGGCCTTAGATGGCAGCTATTTTAATTTTAAAACTCATTTATCTCATTAAATATCAGTCCTACCAAACTTTTTCAAGGAATAAAACTTATCGAAAATTATTTTTAAATAACTTTTGTTATGTAACATTTTTCACAAAAAATCAATAATAAGCGAGATATTTCGATTTATTTAATTCAGGCCCCCTTATAACCCCCCTTTTAAATAATGTATTTTGAATGCCATATAGCCTAAAATCTAAGTTACAACGAACTTAATTTGTATTCCAATTTTCATCGAAATCCGTTCAGCCATTATCGCGTGAAAAGGTAACAAATATACAGACAGACAGACAGACAGACAGACAGACATACAAACAAAAATTTCAAAAAAGTGATTTTCGGTTTCAGGGTGGTTAATTATATATGTTAGGACCAATTATTTTTGGAAAATCGAAAATTACCAGAAAAATTTCGTCTACAGATTTATTATTAGTATAGACGGTATCAAGAAGTGAAATTTGTATGTACCAAAATCTAATGCAGCTCTCCCAATCCACAAATTCACGAGCCGCCACTGGTTTGCTTGCAAGTTAAAAAAACTAAATTAAAATTATAAGGTTTGATATTATAATATCTTAGACAACAGACTTCAATTAAGATTTATTTTCGTTTAACATTATTCATTTTTACCAAATGTTCCGTTTGATATTACTGACCTCTCTATGATCGGATATGAATCGTCAGCGATGCTAAAAAGCGAGTGGTCCAGTAAGTAAATCAGTCTTCCAACGGCACAAGTTACCAGAGGAATCTAATGTACTTAAAATCTACACCTACGAAGATCTTTACAAGCACTGCTGGAAATAAATGTCACCATGTCGAACGCATATCTCGAACCTCTTGAATTAACTCTGAGACTCCCGCCGTTTGTAGGAGTTCGTTTTCATAGACCTGACCTTTCAACCTGCATCCACAACGAGCATTACACAAAAAACAAAACTTAATAGTAAAATTATAATAGCTACATATTACATGCACCACCCACAATGTTGCATGCAAGCACAAAAGATAATTGTCGGAGAAAACAAGTGAAGAAACAAAAGAAAAACAAATGCGAATGCCGAGTGCTTTTGTGCTAAAGAAAATTATGCTTGTACGAATTCAGACTGAGATCTAACGATGTAACCGTGCAGTTAATTTTTATACAAAATCTTTAAGCCTACAGGCTGTGTCCCCTTCAACTGTGGTGGTAAGATTCGTAAGACAAAGAAAAGGAAGGATTTGTATAACCTAAAAAAAACTAAACATGTTACTGGTTATTGTTAACACAGCAATATTTAGCGTTCTTTCAAAGCTTTTTCATCTTAAATATAATTATCTCTACCCATTTTCCAAATATTTCCGCATTTATACCCTGGGTACCATTACTACACTGAAGACCATCCTGCCCGTACAGCGATTGCCAACTTGCTAAGAAACAGAGGATGGGAAGTACATGAGGAGATTCATTGTGTGTCTGAAGATGATTCTCATAGAAGAGTCGATATAATTGCCATCAATAGAAGAACCCAGAAAGCGATGGTCTTAGACCCTACGATTTCCTTTGAACGAGACACGAATCAAGCACTGCAGATTAATGATGACAAGCGAGGTAAATATGTACCTTGTCTTCCATACCACAGTGAAAAATATGGCATTTCGCTTTACAACTGGGATGTTGCAGGCTTACTATTTGGAGCGAGGGGTTGTTTACCAAAATTTACATGTGATATCCTTAAATCCTTTAAAATTCCCTTTTATGAGGTTCAGAAGATTGTAATGGAAATTCTGAAGGCCTCTCTTCAAATTCTACACTATCATCTATATGTTAACACGTAAATTTTTGTTTTAATGTACAAATCGAATCATTATTTTGCTCGTTTCATTTCCCTTTATCTTTTATGTTTGTTAATTCCGGATCTCAGTGGTCAACCTCACTTGAGGACGGATTATTTGAAATAAATCTTAGTAGTCTTCATTTAAATTTTACTGTAAGTAAGTACGAGATCAACCAGTGGCGTAACTAGAGATTTGGAGGCTCCTGAAAAAGTTTTAAGGTTGGTCCCCCACCACTTCAGAATTCTACGAAGTGATACCATTAGATGTTTTACAATATCTGAATAATTTAAAGAGCACGCATAGACTATTAGAAATACATAACTCTATACTTCGTTCCATAATGTCTGACAGGAGATGTAAACATTGCCGACAGAGGAGGAGAGCAGTATAATTGCTATTCAACCAATGACAGAGGTCTCATTCCACACGCTTGACTTGAAGTTGGGCGGTCTGAAGCGTTCTACCCAGCTCAAACAATGAAACCTCTGCCATCGGTTGAATAGCAATACAATTATACTTCCCTCTGCCGGCAATTTATCATCATCATCATCCTTCACGAATTAGGCTTCTATAGACTTGTTTCGGCCCCATCTAGCAGTCTTCTAAAAGGTCTTCCTGGTCGACGATGTCCTCTAGGTTTATAATGCATCATAATTTTTGGGATTCTTGAATTTTCCATTCTTCTTACATGATCTAGCCAATTTAATTTGTATCTGTTGATTTTTACTTCTACTGACTCTACTTCTAATTGTTCTAAAAATTTTTCATTCCTTTTTCGGTCTAAAAGAGTATATACTGCTGTCCTCCTGAAAAATTTCATTTCCGTTGCTTTGATTCTGTTCATGTCTTTTTCCTTTCATGTCCAAATCTCGCTTCCGTATAAAAGGGAGGGTAATGCTAGTGTATTATATATTTTTATTCTTGTAGGTTTTTGTACTAATTTAGCTTTTAATGTATTGTTTATTATTCCTAGAATTTGTGTAAATTTGGTAATTTTCTTGTTCACATCTTTTTCATTTTGATAAGATATTTCACAACCCAGATAATTGAAATTTTGTACTTGTTCGAGGCATTGGTTATTGTGTATTATCTTACTTCTGACTGGGTCTTGTCCTAAAAATGCCATTACTTCTGATTTTGCCGGCAATTCATAGGTATACAAAATAGATGTTCAGAACTGTATTCCTAATTAAGTTTTATAAATGTATGAATAATATTTTTCGTATACTTTAAAAGTCGTTCCTTCTTGCTTTAAAGTCGGCAAAGTTACCTGTTACTTCTTTCATTCATAGCCACGCACTACTCGATGGATAGAAGTGCTAACTAAACTTTCAGTCTGAACCAGGGTGCTTATGAAATAACTTTTTTTATTATTTTAAGTTTGGAAAATGAAAGCTCCGTACTGGCGGTTACCAGAAACGGTCAGAAACAACATCAAAGGTGTATAAACCTCCTGGAAAACTGGATGAAAGGAAGTGATTTCACTGTAAGAAGAGAGACTAGTTACTGATTGTTGTCATTTTGAGATTTCATTACTAAATGCCGATCACATGCTCAAAATGTCTCGTGGAAATGTTGAAGAAAAATCTTCACTATACATATCTGCGAACTGCTTAGCCTTATGTATTTCTATGCCACTTAAATGTTGTATCATACTATCATTTCAAGTTAGACACCTTAGAGTCAGTATATTACTTATCAATGCAGTGTATTCATAGAAATAAATGTCATTTCTTTAATATAATGTTAAGAATACTATTACAACAAACAAAAGAAATATAATAATAATAATAATAACAATAATAATAATAATAATAATAATAATAATAACAACAACAACAACAACGAGTGGGCCTCCCATGTGGGCCCCTGAACATTTGCCAATCAACCCACTCTGTAGTTAAGCCTCTGATATCAATCTTGAACCAACGCGCCATTGCTTTCTTTTAACTTTTACATCTTCACAAAGTTTGCGGCCTGTCACAGACACAAGAGTGTTCTTGAAATAATGGTTGTACATTTTTGGTCAAACAAAGTTATAGTCCCGTCGCTCTAATTTCCGGCAGCCAATCGCGTTGCAAGTCGGCTACATTTAAACGTGTGCGTCTTGTGATTCTGTGATGAAGATGTTATTCATTTCTTAAGGCTCGATAAATACTTAATATAATCGCCCGCCATTTTTGCTCTTTCGTTGGCGTTCGCAGAAAGCACACGAAGACGTTATTTGCAGCTCAATTATTTGCTAAATTACATTGCGTTTCATTCATTATCATAGGAGCTACGACATGATAATGTTTAACGGTTTGGCAAATAGATTCCTCGTATGGTAGCTCGGCAACGAAAGAACAAAAATGGCGAACGATACTACCTACCTATACTTTATAGAGCCTTCACTTCCTAAGACGTAAGCAAAGAGGAGGAGTCACGCCGGGAATAACAGCGTCGCGACTATAGTCGTATATTGTAAATGTCAACTGGATAGATATAACGACATCTTGTTCTTAAACACAAATTTTGAAGCTTAAATTAAAACTAAACATAAACACAGAAGTTTACGGTCAGGTTACCAAATAGGATCATTCGAAATGATTCACATAAACACTAACATTAACATTGCCGTTAGACGATAACATGGAAGTTTGCAAACTCCAAACTTTCATGTTTATGCTCAAGTGATTTTTAAAACAACACACAGTCGTAGAGCGCTAAAGTATACAACGTTGACGTCGTTGTTACGTTTCAATGGTTACCAAGTATGTATGTATGTATGTATGTATGTATGTATGTATTTATTTACACTGCAAGTGGGCAAGCACCCGGTGGCAGTGGTATATACAATATTAACAATACACAATAAAATGATAACCAATATACAATAAAATTTACAATACAAAATACAGTTTTACAACACATATACAATTTTACACACAATACAATAATAATACACAATACAATTTAACACAATAATAATAAAACATAAAATAAAATACCTAATTTTACAATACAACCTACATAATTATCTATAGGTCCTACATAAGTTTCAATAGTCTTTCACTTTACTCTCATCTCATTCCCTGTAGTGGCACTATGACGCATTTCACTGACACTTTAGCACACATTTCACTGACACTCATCTTTGCGGTTATGTTTATGTTACCATTGTGAATGATGGCATGAACTTTTTGATTTTACGGTTACGTTTACATGCTTAAGTTAAGTTTAATTTTCATTGTGAACGGGTCTAAAGAGTCTGCAGTTTCTATGTCAGTGTTAATTGTAACTCTCCGTCTTTTAAAACTTCAGCAGTAATCAATGTGTCGTATTGTACGGAAGTTTATTAACGCAGAAGTTCACATGTGTAACACCCGCAATAGGAATTTGCTTCTTGAGAAAATCAGTTCCTTGTCATATTTTTATTATTATTATTATTATTATTATTATTATTATTTATTATTTTTTTTTTTTTTTAATGTATTGGTCTGACCCAATATTTTGGGTTTGCCCTGCGACACGGAATAGCTCACAAGAAAATTTAAAATGAAAAATTATATAAACAGGTTTCAGACAAAAGTGATTACGACATAAGAAAAAAAATAGAACCAAGTGTAATTTAAATTGAATGTACTGTACACCATAAAGATGCTGACGAAATATCGCTACAGAAAATTTTATAATGGTGGTGACGATGGCATCTTGAAGATCTCTCGTCAGCTTGTATTTTTCCCTCCACTTTGCAAAGGCTTTCGGGATGGTGCCTCTCGCTCCGAAGAAGAGACCGGCAACTGTGATTTTTTCTATGTTGTATTTCGCCGATAGGTACTGAATCGTGGGCTCGTAAATTTTCTTTTTCTCTTTGTTCACTTCAGATGGTTGAGTGGCTGAGATTTCAAATCTGATCGTAGGATCAATTATTTCCGCTGTCTGTTTATTCCTATTTATAGCTATGATACCGATCCTACGGTTGCTCCCACCATCAGCAATACAATGAACTTCCTCGTGAACGTCTAGATTTTTGGATCGAAGTGCATCTGCGATCATAGAACGTATGGTGTTGTGACGTTTTATTCTGAGTACTTCTCCCTGTGGGCAACTCCCAAGCACATGTGGTAAAGTTTCATACTCACTGCAGTGCCTACAGTGGGTTGTGCCTGTAGAGCGACCAGGGAGAGAACGTACGGGTGCCACAATCGCAGTCATTTTTAGCATTTCTCTCCACTCAGAACTTGATAATCCTTCATGCTTGATGATCCACGAGTTGGCATTATTATTATTATTATTATTATTATTATTATTATTATTGTTTTGTAATATCGTTTAGTATTTTGATTCAAACTAAATTAAATGACCTTTGTCATTGAAATACTAAAATATCACTACGTCCTACCTTGTGGAGACATAATAAAATTCTACATTATAGATATTTTCGAATGTTTATAGAAATACGAGCATTGTACGACATAAATAGAGCACTCTAAATAATCGTATATGAAAATGGATGTTTATTTTTAATTTGATTTAATTTGTATTCGGCCCAAATAGGTGTTCAGACCCAACATCTCTTGTGTGTTGTATTGATTGTCGAGGCAGAAAAACCTTGCGTAATAATAACAGTGGCTAATTATTGGAATTACAACATGGACGTGAAAGTGCCGTACCTATCAATATTATTTTTATTATTTTTAGTAATATTAGCCGCTATCACCTGCTGTCAACGATTGGACATACTCGTTTTTGTGACAGATGAGCAGCACCATGACAAATTAATGCAGTGTGTAATCCAGTTCATAACATCAAACTGCATGTTTATTCTTGGTGCAAGTAAATAATATTGATAAAACTACATGCACATCAATTATAGATGCTCACTCATATGGACATATTGTGTGTATTTTTGCTGTACAAAAATCCTTGGCCTAAGAATTAATATTGTTACTATCATAATTCATTCATTCATACTTTTCTGCCTAAGGGCAGATCTTTCACTGCAAATACAGCATTCTCCAGTCTTTCCTATTTTCCGTCTTCCGTTTAGTCTCCGAATATGATACATAATATCTGTCGTCGATTTGCAAATGAGGTCATGTCCAAAATAACAAAGTTTTGGAAAATCGCAAAAACTATAACTAAGTTAACAAATTAAAATGTTCATACATTTTTTTTCTAATTAGATCACTATGGATACACACATTCACGATCCATGAATATTTAAATTTTTAAGTCTGTTATGGTTTTTTTTTTGCGATTTCCCAACACTTTGTCATTTTGGACGTGTCCCCTTTTGCAAATCGACGACAGATATTGTCTATCATCTGATATCTTCTTCTGCCCCAAACTTTTCTCCCGCTCACTATTCCTTCTAATACATCCTCCAGTAGATAGTCTCTTCCTAGTCAATGACCTATCCATATCAATTTATTCAAAATATTGGATATTTAAATTATACAGGGTGCGGCAAAAAAGATCCGACATTTTTAAATGAAACAACACAGCTGCATTTTAATGTAAATTGATTTCTATTCTTTATCGAAAAGAGGTGAAGAGTCCACTGCAAGAATGATGGATGTCATTTGGAATAAGTTACATTTTGCAGGAGAAGCAATTGAAAGTTTGAAATGCTTAGCGCTCAAAGCTTAACTGTGATTTTCCGATCATTACTGGACAATGACTATCAGTGTTAATGCTATATAACTCTCTGTCTACATTCTATATGTCTTAAGCTATGCATTGACAGTCTTGGTTCATTTTCGACAAGAAAGTGACATCCATCATTCTTGCAATGGACTCTTCAGGTATTATAGCCACTCATTGATGCAAAAGAACAAAATTAGATTTTTAAAATTACACCCTCCAAATGACGTCCACTTTTTCTTACGCACTCCTGGAGCCTGACTCTGAAGTCCAGCACTGTCCTGCCCACCATGTCTTGTGGTGTCGGGTATCCTTGGCCTCCCTGTTGACTTACGTTTTGATGCTGAAGAAGTGTTCTAATATTGTTTACCCACAATAAATTGTGTTACGGCTGGGAACTCGCTCATGGCGACCCACATTGAAATATAGGAAGCTGCGCTGCGTAAGTACTACTGAATCATTTGTTTTGAAAAAATATCTTCACAGAAAACGCCCGATGCGATGCGTTCCACGGATCCATTGCAACTGAAATGGCATCAATAAAGGCTTTCATTCCCTATCCTTCCACCTCTGCTCGATTGTGTTAGCCACAGTTACTGCCAACTTCATCATCATCATCATCATCATCATCATCATCATCATCCTGACAAAATAAATATTAGGTCGAGTGGCCTGCTACGGTCTTGTTTTCTGTCCATCTCTTTTGAAGTCTGCCAATGGATTTTTTTCCTCTCAGTCGATAATTTAAAATTGCCTTTTATTATTATTATTATATTATTATTATTATTATTATTATTATTACTATTACTATTATCATCATCCTGACAAGTATTAGGCAAAATTTAAAATTGCCTTTTATTAATTTTATTATTATTATTATTATTATTATTATTACTATTATCATTATCATCATCATTATCATCCTGATAACTATTAGACAAAATTTAAAATTGCCTTTTATTATTATTAATTTTATTATTATTATTATTATTATTACTATTATCATTATCATCATCATTATCATCCTGATAACTATTAGACAAAATTTAAAATTGCCTTTTATTATTATTTTATTATTATTATTATTATTATTATTATTATTACTATTATCATTATCATCATCATCATCATCCTGATAACTATTAGACAAAATTTAAAACTGCCTTTTATTAATTTTATTATTACTATTATTATTACTATTATCATTATCATCATCATTATCATCCTGATAACTATTAGACAAAATTTAAAATTGCCTTTTATTAATTTTATTATTATTATTACTATTATCATTATCATCCTGATAAGTATTAGGCAAAATTTAAAATTGCCTTTTATTAATTTTATTATTATTATTATCATTATCATTATTATTATTATTATTATTATTAGCATCATCATCATCATCATCATTAACATCCTGATAAGTATTAGGAAAAATTTAAAATTGCCTTTTATTAATTTTATTATTATTATTATTATTATTATCATCCTGACAAGTATTAGGTAACATTTAAAACTGCCTATTATTATTATTATTATTATCATCATCATCATCATCATCCTGACAAGTATTAGGCAAAATTTAAAATTGCCTTTTATTACTATTATTATTATTATCATTATCATTATTATTATTATTATTATTATTATTATTATTCCATTATTTTCTGAATTGATGTTATTTATATTTGATGTATATTTTTATACTGCTTAAGTGAAAGAGAAGGCTTTATGGCCTGAACTCTGCCAGTAAAAATAAATAAAATAAATTAATCAATAAATAATTAAAATCATAGGATATGTCATCGTAATATCAATCTTTATCACTAGAATGCATTTTCAGCAGTCTTCGAGGTTTAGTTTTGAATCATCAATAGAACGTCAACTGCAGCACAAACAAGATGCACAGTACCTGTGCCACGCGGCTAACAATGACGTCACGCCAATATAGCCTATGAACAACTAACCTTATCACCGTACCCCTGGGACAGAATAGGGTTGTAGTAAAGGGTACAGAAGCTATATTGCAAAAAGAAGTGTCGGTTACTGATCTCAGTTTAGCTCACTGTTTCAACACTGGTCAGTGCAAGTATGAGCGCCCGGTAGGATATTCCACACGAAGGGAACTTTTTACTGCAGTGCTCTGCAGATAAGCTTGTTAAAATGAAATTATTTCGTCTCCCACACCACCCAATCAAGGTGTAAGGTAATTAGAGTCCGATATGAATGAAATCAATACTCGGTGAACAGTTTTAGGGATTTCAAGCGATAAGGTTTTACATGAACGTCAACAGAGTCGCAGTTGTCTTCAGTAGGCGTGGTCGTTTGCGTCACCAATTCCAATCGCATCTTTAGAATCTGTGCCACAACGAAGTAAATTTGGTTTAGGACAATCTGCAAGTTCAAGGGAACGCGAACCCTTCTATATTAACCTATACTGAATCAATGGTTTTTAGCACCTTTTCTCAGAAACTATTAGAAGTATAGTAATGAATTTTTTTAAGTATATTTCTGGCACATATAGCGTTAATAGTTTAACAGAGGCTTTTGAAAAAATATAATTTAATCTTTAAGCTATGATATATTTGTTCATATAATGTAACTCTGAATATTATTTTTGCTACATTTTTAAGGCAAACTCCTTTGTAAATTTAAATCTATACTAATAATAAATCTGTAGCCGAAATGTTTCTGGTAATTTTCGCTTTTCCAAAAATAATTGGTCCTAACATGTATAATTAACCATCCTGAAACCGAAAATCGCTTTTTTGAAATTTTTGTTTGCATGTCTGTCTGTCTGTCTGTCTGTCTGTATGTTTACCTTTTCACGCGATAATGGCTGAACCGATTTATATGAAAATTGGAATATAAATTAAGTTCGTTGTAACTTAGATTTTAGGCTATATGGCATTCAAAATACTTTATTTAAAAGGGGGGTTATAAGGGGGCTTGAATTAAATAAATCGAAATATCTCCCTTATTATTGTTTTTCGTGAAAAATGTTACATAACAAAAGTTTCTTTAAAAATTATTTCCGATAAGTTTTATCCTAAGAAAAATTTTGATAGGACTGATATTTAATGAGATAAATGAGTTTTAAAATTAAAATAACGATGCCACCTATTGGCCTGTAATGAAATGGAAACAAATTACTTCATCTATAAGGGGCCTTGGACAACAACGATCGAAAGCTATTACACATAGCCTACAGAGAATGTTTCTGTGTTTGTATGAAGTAATATCGAAAGCTAATTATAGACAAGACTTTTAAAATAACAATACAATACATTTTCACCGCCACCTCAGATTATAGCGCTGTTGTCCCGCAATAACTCCTATGTGCAAAATATAAAATTTTTGAGTAGGAAGAAAAAACACATTTATTCATTCCATGGCAATGGTACAAAGGAGATCGTGAATTCTTACATTTTCGAAAGAAAGAAATATAATTACATATCACTGTAATATATGCTATATCACTATTTAAGTTATTTGAAGGGTTCAGAACCATAGTGGGCCAAGCGCCATTTACTGAAGACGTAGAAAACAAGGATTAAATTTAAGTAATTACCATAATTCAATGGAAACATATAGCAAGTAATATAATGTATACACATTAAAACTAAATGATATGTCAATCTTCATTAAACTATGTTTGCATGTAATAACATGTTAAAGGAATTGTCATTGCACCAAATGAGTGGTCTCTGGACCAAAATGATCGCATTTTAATTTTTTTAAATGCAATTTAAATTAAGTAACATACTAAACGATTTATCCTTCTATCAAACACGAATGTTCCCTGGATCAAATGTTCTATTTTAATTATGTAATTACTTTATATTTATTTCTAACAGGTGCAGCGGAGCGCACGGGTACGGCTAGTTTCATAAAATAAATGCCTATGCCAAATCATGCAGTGAGCTATATAAAAGTGCCGACCTAGTTAGTTTGAAGGTATAATCTAGGCTTCCGTTACGGTTAATTATCGAGACAAAGGTAATGAACCAGAGATATTTATAATTCAGCTCTTACTCACGAGGCCAACATTCTTGATGGAATGAGAACGACATAAATATACCACACAACTGTCAGTTGTTTTTTTACCTGCATTAGTGAAGACAAGGCATTAATTTATCTGAATATTAAAGGAAAAAAAATCCGACATTTTTTCTTCATTGTTCTATATACACTTTTAACACTTATACACTACAATCATTGATTAACTTTGTAACATCTTTACTGTGGTGATATGAGGAAATTACCTGCCTACTAGTTTCGAAGTGTTATTCTCCATTGTCCGAAGCCTAGTGGATATCCCTCGCTATCTTTTAGTTTCCTGTTCTGGTGGGTGTGTTCATTATTGTGTCGAAAAAGGTGTGTGTTTTGAAATTAAGTGTTCAGGATGTGCCGGGAATGTTTTTTTATATGCTTGTAAACTTCATATTATTCTAGAGCAGCGTTTCTCAAACTTTTTTGAAGTGGGGACCACTTTTTAAAGTCAGAACAGTTCCACGGACCACCTTACTCATGTTCTCTTCGAAAGCAAATTTATCATTTTCGTAGCATATTTTAATACCAGTACACTTATGTTTTAAAATTGAATTAAGGTTCGGTACTTTGGTCCTCTGTTATGAATTCGGGTGGTCCCTGGTTGGGTTAAAGGCGCTGCGCCAGATGTGCAGGGAAAAGATGGCGAGAAAAACCACATGTATAGTGCTTTAAATCCCTCTTTCGTTGCTGAGAGTGGAGTGGGAAGTCGAGAGACGGGTAGGGTAATACATTTCATAAAATGTCAGTACTGGGAGAAAAAGTGAAATTCGATTGCCATGTGTCATTTCCAAACTCTGAGATCTTAAGCTATAGTGTGATACGCAATTCGTTTGAATTTTATGTTTTCTTCTGTCTATTTTGAAGGACCACAAGGGCAGATCTCGAGGACCATAGTTTGAGAAACGGTGTTCTAGAGGGTCAAGTTTCTGGTTTTTTGGCTGGATGTGTAGTATTTTCATGTCAGTATATATTTTTATGTAGTTGTGATTGTAGTTTGTGATGTGTCCTGCGTAGGTTGAATTGTTGTGTAGTTTGGTTATGGCTGTGATATGTTCCTTGTAACGTGTTTTATTCACTTCTGAATATTGGTACTGGATAGATAGTCAATAAAAAGAAAATATAAATTTTAATTCTCGCGTACTTATATAATTCATAGGATTATGAAGACAGTGAAGAGATAACATACAGTATGTATTTCACGTATTTATTTACTTCTGATTATTTATAAATCGGTAAGATTTATTTGTTTCTAACAATTGACAAAATGGTAGAAAGACAATCCTGACACGTATCAATTTTGATTATTGTTTATTCAGTGAGTCATGTCTAGGATAGAACCCCGCTGTTTTTATTGAGAACCCATACATAAATAAGCTGTAACAGAGATCTCTTTAACAATGTAGGATAAAGCGGTGGAAAGTAACGTATTCATTACAGATTTAACAAGTTACAAGAAAGAGAGAAATCCTGAAACGTGCTTGATAGCTGATGCGTCGAAAACCAATCATGTTGCTGAAACAAATGAACGCCAAGAATTGCGTGGCGCTGGCAATATTCAGTGACGTATTCATACTAAAATATGAAAAAGTTTCGGGTTGGAGCACAAGAATCAATAAGTCCTCAACTTTCTCCCCCGATTTATTGCACCTTAAATGGGGCAGTGAATATTACTGTATGTCAGCGAAATAACGGCTATGGTAAATTCATTATGCAAGATTTTATGATAACTATGACGGAAGTAGTGGCTGAAAAATGGCATTTGATTGCTGCCACTGTTAATTATTTCATTGAGGGCATCAACCTGTAATGACTGGTCTCATCGCAATCTATCCTTCCCCTCTGCAGTAAGAAATCGTCTGGAAACTGAAGTTACTTTTTTCACGTGCGACTAATTTTCAGCTGCGAGCGGTAACTTTCCATATTTTGAGATCCAGGTTCGAAAACCGACGAGTCGAAGTGGAATTTTTCATGGAAAGAGGAGGAAAATATATTCCAGGTACACACATCACAATCTGCAGTCAGTCCACCAATCATCATCATCATCATCATCATCATCATCATCATCATCATGCCGTCTTTGCTAGAGAACACTGAACAAATCATTGAGCACAGCAGGAGATTCGTATGTGAAAAACTTCAGCTAAACAGAGATAGAGAAATGAACGAGATAAGAGAAAAAGGGACCTCTAAGAAGAAAGATAAAGAGAGAAAAGAATAAGGGAGAAAGGAAACCAAAAGAGAGGAAAGCGAGAGAAAGAGGGAAAAATAGAATAATAGAAAGAAAAAGGAGATGATGATAGAAATGAATAAATAGAGCAAAAAGCGAGAATAAGAGAGAAATGGAGAGAAAACAGAGAATGAGAGTGAAATAGAAACAGAGAGAAAAGGGAAAGAAACATTGAGAAAAAAAGAGAATATCAGAGAAATAGAAAATCGCAGAAAAGAGAGAATACACGAGAAAAAGAGATGAGAGAAATAAGACAGAAAAAGAGGCAATAAGAGAGAAAAAGAGAGAAAGAAGAGAAATTGAAAGAAAAAGATCGAAATAAATAAAATAACAGTGAATTAGAAACAGAGAGAAAAAAAACACATAAATATACAGAGTGTCATAAAAAGTATGAAATATTACTCATAACGTCTTCAATTTTAATTTACAAAAGTTTTATACAAAAGCTGTTGGAGGTAAACTATACAATATGACACCAGTGTTCGAAAAAATTAGTTATTCAAGGACATAGGATGTGACAAACTATTTTTTTAATGACACCATATGAAGAATTCGCGGGAAAAACGATGTATGTCACATTTCTGTTAAGGATTAGATAATGATCTAATTGAGTCTATAACTGCAAGATGTAGTGCTGTTTCTATAGCAAATAAAGGAAAGGATTACTGTATTCGTGGTGATAATTCTCCTTTTTACCATTTTTCATAAGAACAACATTAAATTTCGTAGTGATCTACTGAATTAGATAATAACATCAACCTCAACAAAACTGTGACATTCATCGTTTTTCCAGCGAACTCTTCATATATTAAAATTTACATATTCGGAATCTTCATTAAATTTTATGTATGAATATGTAGAAATTTTACCCATTCACCCGATTCGTGTCATTTAACTAAAGTATTTTTTAAACTTGTCTCGTGGACTTCAAACTTGAGACAAATAAGTATGTAAAATCATGTTGAGTAGTCCATAAAACTAAACAAAACATTATCACTAACCAAACTTGACAACAGATCCTCAAAATGAG
Organism: Periplaneta americana; assembly: GCF_040183065.1. Classification (NCBI taxonomy): domain Eukaryota; kingdom Metazoa; phylum Arthropoda; class Insecta; order Blattodea; family Blattidae; genus Periplaneta; species Periplaneta americana. Next base: position 183,219,334 of record NC_091122.1, on the reverse strand, counting down.
AACCATTCACAGCCAAACAACGTCCCAGTCTATCACGAAAACAGTCCATTGACTTTCTCACAGTTACATGACTGATCTGTTACAATCTGCAATAATAATGTAACGTGATAGATTGGGACATTGTTTGACTGTGAATGATTCTCATTTTCAGCATCTGTTGTCAAGTTTTGTTAGTGATGGTGTTTTGTTTATTTTTATGGCCTACTCAACATGATTTTACATACTTATTTGTCTCAAGTTTGAAGTCCAAGAAACAAGTTTAATAAATAGTTACAAGACTTGAAACTGGTGTAGGTTTAAAATTTTTTCACATTCATACGTAAAACTTAATGGAGATTCGGAATAAGTAAATTTTAATATAGAGTGGCGTTTAAAAGAATAAAGTTTACTGTAATATCCAGTATGCCTAAATAACCAACTTTTTTGGAACACTGGTATCATATTGTATGGTTTACCTTCAACAGCTTTTGTATAAAAGTTCTTGTTTGTGAAATAAAAATTTAAGAAGTTATAAGTAATATTCCATACTTAATGAAAACACTGTAGAGAAAAATATAGAAAAAAATAGAAAAAGATAGAATAAGAGACAATAAAGAGAAGATTACTAAATATATTTTTATTAATTTTTCCTACAGAATAATATCTGTAATATTAATAAAGAGAAGGTTTTACATTTTAAACGATTTTAAAGAACTACGAGACACTGTTTATTTCGGACGTAAAGCATCTTTTCATTTAATTCTGATTTAATTTGCGTTGAACAAAGAATTGTACGTAATGAGATTATCTTAGTAGATATGCGTTTCATTTCAGTACAAGATTATGACTTTGTCTTTGATAAAAATAAAATAAATGAAAGTCTAAATTTGATATAGAAGCCTTGTGCTTTATGGAAGAAGGACGCAAGCGCTGTATGCTACTTCTTACATGATATGAAATATTACAATGACTATTACACTCTTACTACGTTATACTACTTTTGACCAATAAAACGGTACGAAAGGACGTATTTCAACCAATCATGGCTGCTTATCGCACAATTGTATCGCGTCCCTAGCATTTGTTTAATTTTATCGCGTTCCTAGCATTTGTTTAATTTTATCGCGTCCCTAGCATTTGTTTCTTTGTTTGTCAACATTTGAAACTGCGCTGGTCTGGACGTCAAAAATATATATACAATTACAAACCACTCCAGTCGATGCACAGCAGTTTCAAATATGACTCGCATTGGCATTCAAGAACAAGAATTAATAAAAATCACTGATCATACCTATGCATCTTCTGAAATCCGATTTACAAATAAATGAAGAGCACCATTCGGAAATCCTGAATAAGTTGAATACATCATGTAGGCCTAAATCAACGAGTTCCACTTCTATTACGCACACGTCCAATATAACATCAATTGAACCACCAACCACATTCAAATTTGAAAATTGTCCATTCAATAATTATTCCTTTTAAAATTATTCATTCGGAAATCCTGAATAAGTTGAATACACCATGTAGGCCTAAATCAACGAGTTCCACTTCTATTACGCACACGTCCAATATAACATCAATTTAACCACCAACCACATTCAAATTTGAAAATTGTACATTCAATAATTATCCCTTTTAAAATTATTCATGTTTATTTTTTATATCATCGTCGTTAATTAAAACTTTTCTAACACTTGTGTATATTAGTTAGGTTATGTTATAGCTTCTGCTATATGATATTATGGATAGTCACGTATCAGAGATTGTTTAATATTAAGATTTATTGAAAATCATCTATCAAGTGGCGTTGATTACTGGGATTCGGATAATTGAAGTGGAATGCAACTGTCTTAATAAAAATGAAACTGAATCAACAAAGCCTTCTTGACTAGTAACATTGCCATCGTGTATAGATCTCGACGAGAAGGCATTGTTCACTACTGCCATCTAGCATGCATCTAGCGTAATATTTGTAATGCTGAGATGGTATAAAAAACATTTGAAGACAGTCGTATTTTCGTAAGTCAATTAATATTTTATTGTATTGGAGTACTTCGTTACTTCTAATCTTTATAGCCTACTTTCTTCTAATCGTGTAATAGTCAATTAAATCCCACTCGAGTTTTGATTTTCTCTAGATAAATCAAAACGTCTAGTGAGATTACTGTTGATAAATATGGACATTGCGTCAAAATAAACCGTCAAGCATTTTTACACTACTTTTACCTTCACCGCGACTTCAGAAGTGAATATCAGAGGACTGAATGCGTGTCGGGATAGATCGGTAAAGCACGGCCTACCGTCGCTTAAAAAGTTTCATGACAATCAAGTTTTGATCCATGACAGGCCTTCGGGAAAAAGAGAATATGGCTATGACAGCAAAACGCGAAGGCTTCTATTCGGGAAGCGGGATATCAATCCATGTTTACAACTTCCTTTGTTTCTTCTTTTTTCCCCCCTCTCTTTTCGTTTAAGGTGACGACTTCTGTTTTTGTCAGGACGGCATTGTTCACTTGAGATTTTCCTCTCATATTTATATTTTATCTTAACAAATAATGAATCAGACGTAAGAAGCAACATTATCGTCATCAGTCTGGATCTGTCTTTGACGGCTAACGCAAATCAATACAGCAGACGTTAACGACGTACTGTTATTGTTATTAAATCCATTCCACATCATAAACAGTTATAAATGCATATATACGTACTTTGAATCAAGTCTAATTTAAATGAGTACAGGACCAGTTCCGAAATCCACAATTATTTAACAAGAACGAATCACTTTCTTGCTAGAGGCAGTTTTAGATGAACCAAAGCAGAAGATGGTTTCATGCCATAGCTCAGTGATGTCAAAGCAAGCGCATTTTTCTGACCTTGACGTCGTGCGCGGGCAGCAAGCGCTAAGTATGGAAAGAGGAAGGGTTGTGTATATGAATAAGCAACCTGTTGGATTAAGAAAACTGTGGTGCACAAACTTCAAACGGAACGTGAAATTTTATGTCGTTATTTTTATATGGCTTCTTTCTGTTTAATATTATCTATATTGTCTGTAAAACAAAAGTACTAGCACTGATTTCTTAATATTGCACTTGTGTTTTAAATCTTAATAACATAATAGAGAGTTAAGAAGGAATATTCACTTAAATTCCATAGTAGTATAATATTATACTGTACTAAGTGGATGAAACACATCATTCATAAAGAAAGTGATATTCCAAAGAAAGAGATTGAGTATGACATGATAAGTTGGAATTTATATTGATGGTATCTTTAGCCTTACAAAAGTAATCAATAAACTAATGAAAACAATATTACAGTACAAAACAAAGTTACATAGATACTGTAACTGTTTTAAGTGTAACTAATATTACATAACAAAACTCTTATCGCATTATGCTTTTAAGGTGATATTTGTGAGCAACTTCCTATCATCAGAATATTAAATTATTTTCTCGAAATCTGCTGAAGCTATAGAGCTGACATTTTTACAACACATGGGCACGTATCCTTTGCTTATGATGTAACAGTAGTTGCTTTGTTAATTCATTTCCTTACAAACAATTTCCATGCGAATATTTTCAAAATTTTCAATACACTATCTTCAATAATACGTATGTACGGTATATTAGATTTACGAAAACATTCTGTAAGGCTACTAAATAAATAGGCCTATATCTGAAAATTTCACTTTTCTATATGAAAAGTTGAGAAAATATTTCTTTTGAATAAAAAAATCAAACTTGTGAAAAATGAGCATTAAAATTAAAACTTACATTCTTATAATGCACTTATACTTCTCAGGCAAATCTAAAAATTAACATGGATACAGTTTTAATTAGTTCTCTTCCCTTTATCTATTGAATCAGTGCTGGCCATCCCTGAATATAGCTCGACCAAGCGGCATATACCACCTCTTTCGTCTGTCTCTTTCCTTTCCGCTGTAAAGCGCTAAGGCTCTCCTGGGCTCTAAAGCGCGCGCTTGCTCCTGTGGGCATCAATTGACACGCCTAGTATAGAAGATGATGTTATTGTTGTTGTGGTACTGATAACACTCTTATTTCTGGTGTTAGCAGAGATCACATTCTTGAAAATATTGACAGCGAAGATAAGGGCACTGTCAACTTTAGTAGCGAAGTTTACGATATTGCTGATGTCTCTGACGAAGATGGCGGTATTTTTGGTGTCGGTAGTAAAGAAAATGGTATAATGAACGTGATACTACAATATTACTGGTGGTAAGACTGATTCATGACATTATTTGCTGTGCTGGTGGTGAAGGAAGTGGTACTGATGATAATATCAGTACAATGGTATTGATAAAGTAATTTCAAGAACGTGTCAAATGCAGGTCTTTCACTGTAAACCCAGCATTCTCCAGTCTTTCCTATTTTCTGCCTTCCTCTTTGTCTCCCCATATGATCCATATAATATCTTAATGTCGTCTATCATCTGATATCTTCTTGTCCCATTCACCATTCCTTCCAGTGCATCCTTCAGTAAGCAGTTTCTTCTCAATCAGTGACCCAGCCAATTTCTTTTCCTCTTCTGATCGGGAGCACACCAACACTCACAGAAGATCGGCGATCTCCGCATTGTTTGCTGAGATTATTCCAAGTCGAATTTACTATACTTGCAGCTATAAATACTATTACAGTACTTAAACTGCAAAGAAGGAACAAGATACTGAGTACACAATTCAGTTCTGTCCATTGTAGAAACATTCATTGCTTGGGATGAGCCTATACGTGTACTTCAAGGACATTGAAAGATTGCGCTCTCAAGGATTTCTCAACATATGGAGTGATGTCCTCTGAAATGCAGGTCATGAGAATTTAGCATCTGACCTTCTAGCACAGATGTAGGCCTACTGTATGTCCGGTCAGGCAGTTCAAGGAAAAATTAGAAAAAGTCGTATTAACCACCTGCTAACTAAGACGGATATATTGACACAGAATTACTATCAGATCTATACAGGGTGAGCCGTAAGTAATGTCATTAATTTCAGGGGATTATTCTTTGAGATATTTCAAACAAAAATGCTTCATACAATTTTGCTCGCGTTTGCTTCTTTTTCGAGATAAAAATTGTTTTATATGAAACATTTCATAACGTGTCTCAGGAAAGCCATTGATTTAATTCCAAATACGCTCAGTCAGTTTAAGAGAGCAGTGTATTATCATAATAAATACTTACTTCCTTACTTACTTACAAATGGCTTTTAAGGAATCCGAAGGTTCATTGCCGCCCTCACATAAGCCCGCCATCGGTCCCTATCATGTGCAAGATTAATCCAGTCTCTATCATCATATCCCACCTCCCTCAAATCCATTTTAATATTATCCTCCCATCTACGTCTCGGCCTCCCTAAAGGTCTTTTTCCCTCCGGTCTCCCAACTCACACTCTATATGCATTTCTGGATTCGCCCATACGTGCTACATGCCCTACCCATCTCAAACGTCTGGATTTAATGTTCCTAATTATGTCAGGTGAAGAATACAATGCGTGAAGTTCTGCGTTGTGTAACTTTCTCCATTCTCCTGTAACTTCATCCCGCTTAGCCCCAAATATTTTCCGAAGCACCTTATTCTCAAACACCCTTAACCTATGTTCCTCTCTCAAAGTGAGAGTCCAAGTTTCACAACCATACAGAACAACCGGTAATAAAACTGTTTTATAAATTCTAACTTTCAGATTTTTGGACAGCAGACTGGATGATAAGAGCTTCTTAACCGAATAATAACACGCATTTCCCATATTTATTCTGCGTTTAATTTCCTCTCGAGTGTCATTTATATTTGTTACTGTTGCTCCAAGATATTTGAATTTTCCCACCTCTTCGAAGGGTAAATCTCCAATTTTTATATTTCCATTTCGTACAATATTCTGGTCACGAGACATAATCATATACTTTGTCTTTTCGGAATTTACTTCCAAACCTATCTCTTTACTTGCTTCAAGTAGAATTTCCGTGTTTTCCCTAATCGTTTGTGAATTTTCTCCTAACATATTCACGTCATCCGCATAGACAAGCAGCTGATGTAACACGTTCAATTCCAAACCCTGCCTGTTATCCTGAACTTTCCTAATGGCATATTCTAAAGCCAAGTTAAAAGTAATGATGCCTCAAACTTTGCACAAAGCATTGTATCACAGTTGTCAATGGACAGAAAAGTTTTATTGTACTTAAAAATTGCAAGGTCAATTTACTCTATATTTCGGTCGATTTGAGATGGAATAGCCCATTCTCTCTAGGTCGGTGAGGGTTAGTAAATTCAATATTTTGTTGCATTATTCTTTACTAACTAAATAGACTAATATTTGTATCATCTAGGAGACTGTGTTTGTGACATCATCTACTAGAATGTCATCGGCTTCTCGGAGGATATATTAGATACACAATGGATCAATAAAAGGCGTTAAAATGCACAGAACTAGAATCGGGGTAACACTGGCATACAGGCACAAAGTCGACCGTCGCAGGAAGACGGTGGATCTTAAGCGGCAGACAGTCTCATTTCCTCGACGTATAATTTGCTACCCGCACAACACAATCTGTGTAGTGGTCGTCGTTATGGCAACACCGTCTCACATTTTAAGAGGGGAAAAAATTACACAGGATTCTATTAGAGCTGCAGTCTCCGCGCCCAACGCAGCCAAGCGGCAAATGCGGAGTGATTGAAACACGGCAAGTCACAAGCAAATTAATCTTCAACAAAAATCCGTCTGCAGGAATCTTCTGTGAAACCCGTTTATTCATCGGTAGGCCCAGCGATATATTCACGTCGCAACTCGACGTCGTTTGTTGAACTTTTCATTTGTTATTCGAAGTTGGGAAATTTCCCTTCTGGTTTATGAGCACTCAAAGTTTTTAAAAGAAAATCACCACCAGTTCACGCCCCCTCACTTCTCAACTTGTCATTAGTCATTCCATTTCAACTATTACTTTTTACACGCCTTCTTAATTTATGTTCTTCATGTCTATTGGTACCCGTCGTTTTCACTTATTTCCCCTTCCATTATATTAAATTATTTATGTTTCGAGGGATGCAATTGGACTAAAGTAGCCAAGTTCAATTAGTAGGCTAGCAGTGTCAAAGAGGACGCAAGCTTTGTAGTTTCAATAATTTTAATTGTGTTGCGCTGACCATTGTCATCAAGTCTTTTGAAGGCCGCTCCAATACTCCACGCGGAGTGTATGGACGCAAGCTTTGTAGTTTCAATAATTTTAATTATGTCGCGCTGTCCATTGTCGTCAAGTCTTTTGAAGGCCGCTCCAATACTCCACGCGGAGTGTATATATAAACCAGAGTTGCAAATTTTAGCAGTGTGTCTTGTTTCATGTTATATTAATATATAGCAGCAACAAACAAGACGTGACAACGTCGCATTTTCATTTTATTATCGGTGCATGCAATAAAGACCTACAAATCTTGAAAGGAATGCCGCTGCCTAATAATTAAACGAGGCAACTGTACTACGAACAATCGGAGAAAGATACCTATAGAAGAACAAAAAAGCGTATTGTAAATTTTTATATTGAACAACAATGTAATTTTATTATCTCAACAATAACTCTTCACTCTCTACAATTTAATTTCACTCCCGTCAACAATGGGATTTGCTCTCCACACAGCAACACAGCGTTCGTTAGTGCACTCCACTGACGACAATGACAATTTACTTGGACTATTACGAACAACAATGAACTGTTAATCTTAACTAATGTTCACAAAGCACTATTTACAACACAGAACTGTCAGTTCTCAGTTCACAGCTCGTTTGTCTTGGCTAGTTCTTCTAGCTCAGTCACTCGCGTTCACAGAATCTCGAACCCCAGACCTTCAGAGACGATCCGCTGAACTTCGAACTCAGGTCCCCCAACTGCGGTCCACTGCACTCGAACTCCGGGCTTCAGGCTCCACAGTTACGGACACAACTCAAGTCGCGCTCTGGTCTCGAAGCTGGCTTCACTGCTACACAAGACTGGCTTGCTGTCCACTGACTGAAAGACTGAATCGCGTTCACTCGCGCGTTGTATTTATAACTAAGCCATAGTTTCTGGAGAGTTCGCGATCGACAGATGTCTAGAAGATAACGGCTATCCAGACTTCTCTGAATCTTTCTCCTCACTCCACTCTACTCCCTAAGCCACAGCACATGCCACAGGGAGCAGATGCGCGCGCAACCTCCGCGCCGGCCGAAATACGGACGACTTAGCCCTTCCTCCGTTGGTCGTGAGATCGAACCTCACGTGGCCGTTACAGTATATAATATTTCGCACCTCTACAACAACACTACCACAACTCAAAAATGGGCTGTTTTGATTTACGTCCATTTTCTGGTTCGTGGAATAGTCCTCTACCACAAACTAAAACCGTCATATCTCTACAGGCCCATTCACAATTAAAATTAAACATAACCGTAACATAAACACAGACGTTTGCGCCCGGGCTACCAAATGGGATCATTCACAATGATTCACATAAGCACTGACATAAACATTACCGTAAGACGTTAACATGAAAGTTTGCAAACTCCAAACTTTCATGCTTATGCTTACGTGATTTGCAAACAGAACACAATCGTGGAGCGCTGAAGTATACGACAGAATATGAGGAAATGGCGTCGTTGTTATGTTTCCATGGTTACCAAGTATGTTTGCTGTTATGTTTATGTTGCCATCGTGAATGATCTTGATTTTACCGTAACGTTTATATTCTTAAGTTAACGCTTACGTTATGTTTAATTTTCATTGTGAATGAGCCTTTAACTTGCTTCAATCAGAGGCCACGAGAGATAAATCGATGTTAAAAAGCATTATTAACATCACGAATCACAACTTTAAAATGCGATTATCTCAAAAGTGATTTTTTTTATTTGTGGCAGTGTTGTTCTAGAGGTGCAAATTGTGGACTCAGAAAAGGCGTTCGACAGAGTGGATTGGAATAAACTGATGGGAATCCTAAAGAAAATTGCGTGGATTGGAAAGACAGAAGGCTGTTCAGTAACATTCATATGAAACAACGAGTGAAAGTCAGGATAGGAGAAGAAATGTCAGAAGGAAGTGAAGTATGGAGAGGAGTACGACAGGGATGCCCTTTATCACCTACTCTGTTCAACATCTACTTGGAGAATTTAGTGAAGAACTGTTTGAGAACAAGAGAGGGGTGATAGCAGGAGGAAGAAGAATAAAGTGCATAAGATTTGCGAATGATGATTCTAGGTATATGCTACTGGAGCTAAATGACAGCTGTGAGCTGTATGGGATGAAGATAAATGCAAACAAGACGAAGACCATGGTCGTAGAAAGAAAAGTAAAGAAGGTACACTTGAGAATTAATGAGGCAGTAGAGCAAGTACTTGGGGTGTACTATACTTGTGGTGTACTATAAGTAGTAACATGAGCTGCTGCCAGGAAGTCAAAAGAAGGATAGCACTGGCCAAGGAAGCTTTTAATAGAAAAAGGAACAGCTTCTGCGGAACTCCTGAAAAAGAACTGAGGAAGAGACTAGTGAAGTGCTTTGTGTGGAGTGTGGCACTGTATGGGACAGAAACATGGCCATTACGACGTAAAGGAGAAACAACTAGAAAGATTTGAAATGTGGATATGGAGAGGAATGGAACGTGTGAAATAGACAGACAGAATAAGAAATGAAGCTGTGTTAGAAAGAGTGAGTGAAGAAAGAATGATGCTGAAACTGATCAGGAAGAGAAAAAGCAATTGGTTGGGTCACTGGCTGAGAAGAAACTGCTTACCGAAGGATTCACTGGAAGGAATGGTGAACGGGAGAAAAGTTCGGGGCAGAAGAAGATATCAGATGATAAAGAGACATTAAGATATATGGATCATATGCGGAGACTAAGAGGAACGCAAAAAATAGGAAAGACTGGAGAATGTTGGATTTGCAGTGGAGTGCCTGCCCTTGGAAAGCTGTACACTTGCTGTACTGCCTCTTTTAGAATTGACACGTTTACATTCTTTATTTTTCTCCCAATAACCATGCTTTTCAAGACGCATGGTTTATTGTAACGTAAGAATCACAGTGTGCAAAGATAAAGTGGGTGCTCCTGTTATGGCCATGTTCCTGATATGGCCACCCCTCTATTGTGAGTTAGTTAACCAAAAAATCCGCTAAATTGCAGCAGCATCCAGTGAAAGGGCATCCTGGTATGTCACTTGATCGTTCTTCCATCCAGTCAGGTTGAGCAATATGGCGTCAGTTGCCTGTTTTGCGGTTTTCATGTGACCTCTTCTTATTTTTCTCTGGTAAGTCTCCTTTGTTTTATGCATGTTTTTCAATGACTTCTTTCATGAAAACCATCGTACTCCATTCAGTTTTTAATGTTCTGTTGATTTGTGTTGTAGTTGATGGCGTATCTTTTACGAGTTGTTCATAATCAAACGATTTACGTGAAAGCTTACCTGCTCCTGATATGGCCATATCAAATGCACCATGGCCATATCAAGTTCATTTCACTTTTATTTTTTCACCTGACAAATTTACATGCCTTATAGCTGGGATTACGCAAAAATGTTGTATTTAAATAAAAACAACTTAATTTTTATGGAAAAACCTGTTTTGACTACACTTTTAAATTATAAAAAAGATTATTAAGTGTCATGTTTATTCATTTTACACCAAAATTATATAATTTTACACAACTGCGCTATCAAACTGAAAACAATCACGATTTGTAGAACATGGAACAAGGGTGGCCATATCATGTGCACATGTTCCTGATATGGCCACTAGGTAGACTTTTGGAATTTGGGACTTTTTGGACAATTAAAGCTATTTTTATGGGGAAAGGAAATTGTTTTAAGAAAGTCCATTAGACTGAGAACGAGTAAGACAAAAGTGGTTTACATTTTTTTTCAAAATGGCGGCTAGAAAAACTCTCAAACCTTAGCATGGCCATATCAGGGACATCTACCTTATACCAACTTTTTGCTTGTGCGGAATCAATAGAATCAATAGAATATATGCAAAGTTTCGTGGAATAGTAATAACATCATTTAGAGAAGCCTGTTCTGACATTACTGTAACTGTGACTAGAGTTCAAATGAAATTGTCTTACTATTGCTAAAATTTATTTTATTTTAGAGAGCCTCTTCATAAATCTATGTTGGTGGGCCTCCCTTTCATAACATCTCTGAACTTATAAAATCATTGCTAAGAATGTCATATCGCTGAGGACAGCAATACCTCAATGTCAGAGCTTCTTTGTTAGTCTTTCTCCGTACGCAATATACAAAATGTCAACTTTTATTGTTGACCTGATTCCATTTGTTATTTCCGAAAGGTTCAACACACAATACGTTTTTATGTTACGCATTCGTCATACAGCTGAATCGATATTTTATATTTGTTTTACAAAAATATATGACGAAATTTATAACGAAATGTTACAGCACATGCAAACAAAATCGGTCGCAGGGAATGTTAGTCAGGAAAGGCCAAAGATCAGCGGCCGTTAAAAAACAGTTGAACGCGCATTACATGAGATTGTTAAGACAGACGCTAAGTTTCCAGAAATTCAAGTCCAGTTCTACAGTCCCGTCGCTCTAATTTCCGACAGCCAATCGCGTTGCAGGTCGGCTACATTTAAACGTGTGCGTCTTGTGATTCGCTCATGAAGACGTTATTCATTTCTTAAGGCTCGATAAATACTTAATATAATTGCCCGCCATTTTGGCTCTTTCGTCGGCGTTCGCAGAAAGCACACGAAGGCGTTATTTGCAGCTCAATTATTTGCTGAATTACATTGCGTTTGATTTATTATCATAGGAGCTACGACATGATAATGTTTAACGGTGTGGCAAATAGATTCCTCGTATGGTAGTTCGGCAACGAAAGAACAAAAATGGCGAACGATACTACCTACCTAGACTTTATAGAGCTTTCACTTCCTAAGACGTAAGCAAAGAGGAAGAGTCACGCCGAGAATAACAGCGTTGCGACTATAGGTATTTTCTGTCAACTTCGGTTTCAACAATCAATTTTATTCAACTATTCGTCTAACAAGTTGTTATATTATCAACAATATGGTTTCAGGTCTAAACATAATACCATAGGTGTCTTGTAAAGCAAGCATTGGAGGCTTTTGAAAATAATGTTTATTTTCATGCAACCTTTTGTGACTTAAGCATGGCTTTTGATTATGTTGGTCACAGTATTCTATTGACTAAATTAAATTATTTGGGTATCATAGGAAGTGAGGTGATGATTTTTTAATCTTACTTATCAGATCAGATCGCAAACAAAGTGTCTCGTTTAATGGTAAAAAATCTGATGTTATGAATTGTTATTATGGAGTTCCTCAAGGCTCCGTATTGGATCCGATATTGTTTTTGCTGGCTACTAATGACCTAGCCTATAATTAATATAAATGCTGATACTGTTCTGTACGCGGTTGATACTACTTTTTAAATTCATCATAGTGATGATATTAACTATTTGAAAAGCTTTGCTCAACATAATTTAAGAGGTGCTGAAGTTTGGTTTAATGAAAATGGATTTTTGTTGAACCCAGCTAAAACTGAACGTGTGATTTTTACTCTTAATATGACCGATCATGAACAAAGTCAGTTTAATATGTTAGGAATTATTGTTGAATCCAAGTTGAAATGGGAAAGTCATATTGATCATATTCCTACTAAACTTTCAAGAACTTTGTTTCTCCCTAAGAGATTATAATCTGTTGTACCTGAAAACTATATTCGTGATGCTTATTTTGCTTACTTTCAAAGTACTCTTACCTACGGAATATTGCTATGAGGCAACAGTGCTTTTATAAATAGGGTTCTATTTCTTCAAAAAAGGGCCATAAGAATTATATCAAATGCAGCTTTTAATGAACATTGTAAACCATTATTCGTGAAAAACAAAATCATGACTGTAATCAATTTATATATTCTAGAGTTAATTTTGTATGTTAAAGATAAACTTTCAACTTTAACATTAAGAAATGATATTCATTCTATGACACAAGACAAGGGAATGACCTTAATATCGTAACATATAGACTTGCTAAATCCTAAAACAAACTTTTGTGCGAGATCGTGCGTACTTGCTTGGTTTCCGCACAAAACCAATCCGCGGAAAGTCTAAAATTCCACATTCAGTATTCCCAACCTACCACACATAATAATTTCCCTCTTCTTACCGCTGAAGTGAAATATTGATTTTACTGCTTTAGGCTTTTAACATATTATTTTTAGAGACGTTTAACATAGTAATAATTATAAATTGGAAACTTACCACTGCAATTTCACCTAAATTGCACTGTTAATTATTGTTTAAAATATTTGCAGAAATTAAGTAAACTCTACAACTCCACTAAAGTTACTGCATTCGTGATGCATGTAACATTAAGGAAGCCGTTTGTTTTAAGTTCGCATTTATAGACTGGGGGGGGGGGAAGACAGACGTATATCACGGCCTGCTAGTGTATAGTAAACACAGAAAACATTTTAAAGCAACAATGTTGAAGATAGATATTTTTGTTTTGCAAATTTGCCGTCATTGAACAGAAACCAAGATGGAGATTTCATTGCAACTAATTAGAAATTCCTCTTTCAGGTATGTAATAAACGATCTTCGCACAAAATAATGTACGATACACGAGCGGTATGTTTGTTTTCATGTTCTCGGAAATTAAAAAAGCTCAACTACGTTTCGCTTTTTCAAACTTTTCCTCGAACATGAAAACTTCAACATACCGCTCTTGTAACGCATATTACTATTGTCAAATGTCATTGAAGGTTGCAAATAAATTTCCATCACATATTTTTAATTTAAGCAGAGCTGCTCTCAAATTTTACACCTCTAGTTGTTAATTTTAAATCCGTTTTATAATCTTGACGAATTCTTTGATTGTACAATCTCTTTGTAATTGTTCTAGTTTAACTGACCTTGTCTATACATTCTGTTTTTAGACCTGTATTGTAAACTATTAAACTACTGATTCCTAAAAAAAATAATGTAATAATTATTCAATAATAACAAACGTCGCTATTAAATCATAAGTTTATCGTAGTCGTAACTGAAAAGCTGTTCCAGACCGATTATGATCCTAAAGCTATCGTAATCATAAAACCATTGCGATAAGTTGTTACGCCATCATAATCTCAAACTAATGGTAATACGTGGGTTGCTGAAATTGATGCGGGCTTAACTTATTCTTTGGATTGAAATAATACTAGTGGCTTGTGCAGCAAATGCTGCAAACTAAGTTCCTTAGAAGTTCAAATAAAAATTTTTCAGATTTAATTTCCAGCTTACATCAGCTTCTTGTCTATGCGGATGACGTGAATATGTTAGGAGAAAATCCACAAGCGATTAGGGAAAACACGGAAATTTTACTTAAACCAAGTAAAGCGATCGGTTTGTAAGTAAATCCCGAAAAGACAAAGTATATGATTATGTCTCGTGACCAGAATATTGTACGAAATGGAAATATAAAAATTGGAGATTTATCCTTCGAAGGGGTGAAAAAATTCAAATATCTTGGAGCAACAGTAACACATATAAATTACACTCGGGAGGAAATTAAACGCAGAATAAATATGGGAAATGCCTGTTATTATTCGGTTGAGAAGCTTTTATCATCTAGTCTGCTGACAAAAAATCTCAAAGTTAGAATTTATAAAACAGTTATATTACCGGTTGTTCTGTATGGTTGTGAAACTTGGACTCTCACTCTGAGAGAGGAACATAGGTTAAGGGTGTTTGAGAATAAGGTGCTTAGGAAAATATTTGGGGCTGAGAGGGATGAAGTTACAGGGGAATGGAGAAAGTTACACAAAGCAGAACTGCACGCATTGTATTCTTCAGCTGACATAATCAGGAACATTAAATCCAGACGTTTGAGATGGGCAGGGCATGTAGCACGTATGGGCGAATCCAGAAATGCATATAGAGTGTTAGTTGGGAGACCGGAGGGAAAAAGACCTTTAGGGAGGCCAAGACGTAGATGGGAGGATAATATTAAAATGGATTGGAGGGAGGTGGGATATGATGATAGAGACTGGATTAATCTTGCACAGGATAGGGACCGATGGCGGGCTTATGTGAGGGCGGCAATGAACCTTCGGGTTCCTTAAAAGCCATTTGTAAGTAAGTAATTTCCAGAAAGATTACCAGATATTTTGAAAGTTATTTGCTTCCATAATAATGAAGATGTAACATTCAAAGCAACGTAGTACTCAATGAAGTGTAACCCTGTCAAAACTGTCTCTTTTAAAAAGCTTCCTTCTTAATATGTCTTTTAGGCCAAATATTTTTTCTTGAACACATCCATCTTCTGTGGAATATCATCGACGCATTATTTTGTGTGAGCTTAGGCGGAGAGACAACAGTTTTCTTGGGAGGGGGGCAAAGAGAAACCATAGAATCCCGATATAATAAGTTTATGGGGGACATTATTTACCTTCTCCCCCCGTTATAGCTTGACCGTGGTACAGTAGGCCTATATCGGAATATGATCATTTAATAAAGGTATTTTCGGGGGCATGTTTCTTACAGTCTTGCATCCATATCCGCGATGTTTCGGATCAAGTTGTATAGGGCTAGAACTGTAGGTCTACTACAAATTATAATAGGGCATAACTTAAAAAAAAAACTCCCTATTTTTCTCTACCATACACAAACACACTACGTAACAGTCCTAACAGAAACTTTTTTTATGCTCGACCATGCCGAAATGTAGTAATTATACACCTGGTAGCAGCCCTTTAATGGACCTCATTAAAGTATACCTATTCATTAAAGTTCAGGTGTTCCACCAATCAGAAAACACCATTGTAGCAATATGAAAGCGCAAGTATCGATTATTCTCGGATATGGAATCGAAAGACAACTAGCGAAACGTCACGGAGGCTGGAAATCCAATACTGTCGCAGAAGGTTATGTTCTGTTACTATAATAATTAGCGTTAATTGTAAATAATATTCAAATAAATTCAATTTGTCATCTCGTTTTTCAATGTCTAAATCAATTTTTTGTTGTTGTTTATTTTTTTATTTATTTCTATTTTATTTATTTAAATTTAAATATATAAGGTTATATCAAGATTAATGTTCATTTTACTCTCTAGATTATATCAAGGTCAATGACATTTGTTCCTCGGAAAAAATCAATACTTTCGCACATCTCACAATTTACGAGATATTGCACAAGGTCAGTTCCGTTCCCCAGTCAGAAAAGAATAACACGAATACTTATGAATACGTATGAAAATTATGAAACTCGCTTGCGCTCGTTTCATAAACATACTCGCGTCTTAATTACTACCATTATAGGCTCGTTGCATAATGTACTATTATCTGAAGCTTACCTTCCTGAAGATATCATATGAAATGTAAATTCTAATTATTTTACTTAATCTCTGGTCTTTAAGGTTACACACCGGAATCACTTTTATTTTTCCTGCATTGTTGTGCATATGTTATTCATATTTCACCTGCAGACTTCTAACACATGAGTACAGGCTGTTACAAAAGAAATATTACAGTGCTTCCGTTCCTCAAATGAGGTACAGAAATTGTTATACATTCAGAAATTTAAAATAAATATGATATTGCAGTGTAGGCTTTCACGGCCGGAGTCTATAGATGTAGATTCATTTTCCGGGCCGCAGTTGCAGACGAAACGTCTGGTATAAAACCAACTAATAGACCACGGCCTCTCAGCCCGGAAAATGAATCTACATCTATAAATATGATAGTCGAAACACATGATCTGAAGACATTAATTCGTCAATTTAAGCACAGAAATTTAATCATAAAAGCAAAAAAAATCTTTTGAATTCAATATTTTCTAACGTTAATAGAAAAGAAAAAGAGTTCAGACAAGTTTAGGGCGGCAGTGCTCTCCATACCCCCCCCCATAAGTCCGCCTATGTGTGTGTGTGAGGAGAATGATGGGGGACATGCTGACCCTTTGGACAATTATGAGTGACACACAGTCAATTTAAAGTGCATGTATGTCTCCATTATGACCAGAATTGTAGTGTATATTTTTTAGGAATTTATAGGTGTAACGGAACTTTATGCCCACCCTGTATAAACATAAAACTTACATACATAATTACTGATGTCAGTAGGAGTATGCGTACAAAAAATGAAGTCTCTAGTTTAGAAAATATATAAAATAAAAATTTCACCCGTTGCCCCCCTTAAATCAATACACAAATTTATTAAGTTTTAACATCTGTTGGTGAAACCGGCCCTAGTGACATCTTACGAACATCCAGTAACAGCAGAGCAGTTTTTGGCAAAGACTTAAGTTCGCGGTGTGCGGTGGTCCCCTCCGCTATCCAATCCATTCTAATCTAACCTATAATTACATAAAACACCAAAAAATTGTACGAAATCCTGCCTTGTAACTGCTTTATTCACTAGAACTTGTTTGCTGTAAATTGAGTCCCAATTCCCTCAGTTGCAGTGGGCAACAATTACTGTTCGCACTTTTGAAGGCACTGCAGGATTTCCTCGGCGACTATTTTTACACAGTCACGTGACGTACATGCACTCCACTAATAGACGGGCACTGTAACTGCGACATTTCCTCGTAAAGCTTTTCATTATCAAATTCAATTGAAATCGGTTCACTTGTTCTGAAATTGTTTTGTCCGTGCGAACGATCGGAGGGGGCGGAAATGAATAGGTGGCGGGCACGACGACGTGAAACAGTGTCGAATGAGGCGTCACCCACTGATCAACAGAGTAAGGCCCGTAACACACTTGAAGAGTTTTCGCTAGCGAGAAATGTGTTGCGAGAAAGAGGCGAAGAGCCTTCCTCCACACACTTGGCGAGTTCTCGCTTTCACAGATCACACCTCGCTATGATCAGCTATGCACTGCCTTCATGCAGAAAGCATTTATCTCATTATAGTAATCACTCGTTGGGGGAAATATTATAGGTTATGTATTTACGTATATAATTTGAACTAGTAATGGAAATTACGGGAAAACGGCTGGAAGGATTTTAATAAATAACCCCTCATTTGGAAGCTTGGAACTCAAAGTTTTTCGGAAAAATAGTAGTTTTCAGTAAAATGTCAATTTTTAAACATAATTTTTCTATTTTCCAAAATCCATCTGTCGTCAGTTTTGAGAACTAGCTAATAGCATTCACGGCCGACTTGATATACCCTTCGCTTTTTTGTAAAGGAGAAGCGAAGCGAGCATCAAGTCGGCCGTGTTGCATTTCAGAATAAAACAAAACACATACTACAGTAAACAATATTACACGAAGGCCATGATCTGCAAGAATGCTGACATATTTAGAGCTCAAATTAAATTGGTTATTAAAAACTTAACTTACTAAAAATAATTTACAGGTTCGATTCTGTGGTGTGTAATTTTCTGGGTACAGCTGTGCATTGGATGTTAAAAACTACAAAACTTGAGGTGGTTTGATGACATTATTACCATTAGAAATGAAATATTATTGTAGTTAATGCCATGATGTGACTATTTTTCATTAATTATACATATTAATGCTATATTGGTGATATGGAAGTGAAACGTTTTGAGGTTATATAAGTAGATGTAGAGAATATCTTAAATTAGATCTCGATTTCTATAACTTACTGAGTGGCGGCTATATAGTATATGTTACTGAAAGCTATAAAACTTACGTAAGATAATATTATTAAAAATCAAATATTTTTATAGTTATTAATCAAGTGGGGTTGGGTCTTTTTCATATATTCAATGGCGGTGTGGTGTAGATATTTATATGCGTGGTTCTCTTCAGTATTGGCTCGAGAGAGAGTATCTTTCATTGTTATGGAAGCAAATAACTTTCCGAATGTCTGGTATTGTTCATT
This sequence comes from Periplaneta americana, assembly GCF_040183065.1. Taxonomy (NCBI): domain Eukaryota; kingdom Metazoa; phylum Arthropoda; class Insecta; order Blattodea; family Blattidae; genus Periplaneta; species Periplaneta americana. The sequence continues at coordinate 183,200,514 of NC_091122.1, read as the reverse complement.
GAAAATAAATTTGAAAAATGTTTATTTGAACGTCTAATGAACTTAGTTTGCAGCATTTGCTGCACAAGCCACTAGTTTACGTATATTGACGTACTTAAATATATAAGCTGTAAGTATACTTTACAAATTACGTACGAACGCTATGTTGAATCTGAGTATTCAGATGATGAGGAAATGGAGTTACATGAACATATTTTGTTAATGAAAAGAAAAAGTAGGCCTAAAAATAAAGCCAGAAATATCTGAAAATCACATCGTATCTTACAAAAAATAAGGGCGAGTTTTGGACACTGGTTTCGATTTGAACGATGATACGTTTAGGCGTTATTTCAGGCTGAATGGACCACAGTTTTTTGCTATTCATGATATGATAGAGGATTCTTTGCTATTTTCTGATTAAAATTATGTAAATTGTTAAGACATATAGATAAATTATTCCAAATGTTTAATTAATACTATTAAATCTCATCAAAATAAAATAGAGCCCTATTTATTTTCAGATAATCTGATATTTATCTCCAGATTTCTTCTTTAAGTTTCGTGTTTTTATAGTTTTCATCCCGTGCACGTATAAATAGGCCTACGGGTGACATCGTACAAGTTCGATAAGTTTCTGACTGCAATTATCAGCCATCTTTCATCATTTTCAAATAAAAACAATACAATTATTCATCGCCAGCTGTGATATCTTCTTCTACATTCAATCGTCATAAAGAGTATAAATGTCAAACATCTTTGATAAATGTGTCAAGAAAATTCGCTGAGCTACCGATTCCAGCGAGAAACTCGCGCGAGGTTTTTGTCTCGAACGAGAATCTCTTCCAGTGTGTGGACGTCCATTTGAATCCATGTTATCAATCTTTGAATTTTCTCGCAACACATTTCTCGCTGGCGAAAACTCTTCAAGTGTGTTACGGACCTTAGGGCGTCGGGATCTCGCGTTAATGCTCTGTGAGCAACCGCATCATTCCAGTTTGGAGGAATAAATCTCGGAGTCACACATTGTGGTTTTATATTATATTGGCTTTCTAAAACTAGTGCAACAGGTTAGTTTAGACTTTTGTCATGCCTTGCATATACGAACTTGTAACAGGTTAGGCTTTTAGGGTGCTATTCATAGACATTTCGCAGCACGCGCTACGAGCGTACTAAGCTAGCCCCGGCTATCCACTGGTTACTAGTGGATATCCTATCGCTAACACTGGTTTATGAATATGAAAAACGCTGATAATCCACCGAAAGCCCGCGCTAAAAATGTCTATGAATACGGCCCTTGTTGTCTTGCAAGTACGAATCAGTGCAGGACTTTCAAAGCCTGGAGATTTTTGTTTAGTGAAGTTTTCAGTACTGCCTAGCGTAATGACCGACGTAGAAACGAAGTTACATTATTGAAACTGTTTGCTTATTTCATTATTATTTGTTGTGTTTCACTGTATTCCAGTGGTTTTACGTTCTTCACATTTCATCGTGTCGTGTCTTTTATATCCCCACGTTCGCTCATGGATTTATAGGCAAATCTCAGACCTCTTGTGACATTACTGTAACTATTTAGCTCAATGTGATCTCATAATCAAAGCGATTTTTGTATCATTCCGCGTCCATTGAGGTTACACAGCTGGATTCCCGTCTTAACTGCTGTTACAGCAACAATGGACTGTTTATTCACTCTTTGAACATAGATTCCCTCCAAGTGTGTAAAAAGTCCCGTCCTGGCTAGGGTGACCATATATCCCATTAATCGAGATTGTCCTGTTTTTGAGTCTTGAAAAACCTGTCTCGACTTTTTTTTTCAATTTAAAAGGCTTTTGTCCCGATTTTTTACTTAAGTTTGCAAATTATAAACTTTTCACAAGTGTACCGATAAATTTTACCTATAATACTTAACATACTGTCGACATGGGAGATATTTCTCTATCTCATAGATTGTAGCTATTAATGATGGCAATTTTTAGGTTGGTACTACCTGGTTTGTTTATCGATAAAACGATAATAATCGAGATTTTTTACCGCGTTTTGTTCAGTTGCCAAGTTCAGGTAGGTTTTTAATCAATTTAATGCGTGTTGATAGTCAACATTAAAATTGTGCTTTATTCCTTATAAGTTTATAACAACACCAAATAGGCATTATAAAATGCAGAATAGCTTGAAGAGAAATTTCCTTGTTTCAGAGCTACGGCAAATAGCCATTCAGCTGAATGTAACTGCAATGGTTTTTATTCATATTTGAAGAGTCCACTGCAAGAATGATGGATGTCATTTGGAATACATTTTGCAGGAGAAGCAATTGAAAGTTTGAAATGCTTAGCGCTCAAAGCTTAACTGTGATTTTCCGATCATTACTGGACAATGACTATCAGTGTTAATGCCATATAACTCTCTATGTACATTCTATATGTCTTAAGCTATGCATTGACAGTCTTGGTTCATTTTCAACAAGAAAGTGATATCCATCATTCTTGCAGTGCACTCTTCATTTGTTTGCAAAACCTGAGTTGCTGAATGCAATAGCATCTTCTGCTAGGTATGATTTGAGTAAAGAAAGTAAGTAAACCTCTTTGGAAGCCTAATTTCTGACTTGAGCTAAATATTAATGAATTTAAAAGTGATTTTAATTCTTTCTTATTGCTATAATACTATTTTTAACAAGTGTAATTTGAAATTATTAAAATTTGTTCCTTCTTTTAATGTTATTTGCGTTTTATTTTGGTATGTGTATCTGTCTTATGATTAAGTTTAAATCAAATAAATAGGCCTACTGTATTTTAGAAAAACGTGGTGAGATTGAGTAGCAATTTAACCTCCGCCCTTACTCTGCCGGCAATGTTTACGACGCCTGTCAGACATTATGGAATGTAGTATAGTTTGGCAGTGAACGCAAGCATTCGCGAAATGCAGCTACTTAGCTAAGATAACGTTGATAGAGGAAAAACCTAAAATCACCTTCTAAGGAACTTCACCATGAGGTAATTTAACGCCTTGTTTTAATTGCAGTTACGCTGTGGTGAAGCGTTGCAGTGCATTTTAAATGGCATTAATCTTATTCGAATAATATTGCTGGAAACTTTTAGAATATGAGGGACACTTGAAACTAAGGGCCAGAGTTACCCCGTCTTCGCGTGAGTTATGAACTCTGCTGCACTAATTACAGCCGCTGCCTGAGCAAATAAGCCGCCGCCGCCATTATCGACGCTGGGGGCCATGCGAGCTTCGAGAACCCGAAAACACGAGGGCGAAGAGGCTCTACTTCTTTGGCGGCGTGATCAAGCAGAAAATTAGCTTTTTCGCATATTAGGCGCCCACAGCGCCGATATCTGCACCAACAACTTGTTGGTTTAACGTCCTAATCCCAAGTTGCTACACAGCCCACTAACATTCAGTTATAATATCAAAGTTCAACTTAAAAGGTAAGGCGTAGCTTTATACACGCATGTCACACACATATCGCTGGTTCGAGTACCGTCTAAGTAGTCTATAGGTCATATAGTCGGCACCTAATAAATAAATAAATAAACAAATAAATGAATGAATGAGTGAATGAGTGAGTGAGTGACTGAGTGAATGAGTGAGTGAGTGAATGAGTGAGTGAGTGACTGAGTGAATGAGTGAGTGAGTGAATGAGTGAGTGAGTGAGTGAGTGAGTGAGTGAGTGAATGAATGAGTGAGTGACTGAGCGAATGAGTGAGTGAATGAATGAATGAGTGAATGAGTGACTGAGTGAGTGAATGAATGAGTGAGTGAATGAATGAGTGAGTGAGTGAATGAATGAGTGAGTGACTGAGTGAATGAGTGAGTGAGTGAATGAGTGAGTGAATGAGTGACTGAGTGAATGAGTGAGTGAATGAATGAATGAATGAGTGAGTGAATGAGTGAGAGAGTGAATGAGTGAGTGAGTGACTGAGTGAACGAATGAGTGAGTGAATGAGTGAGTGAATGAATGAATGAGTGAATGAGTGAGTGAGTGAATGAGTGAGTGAGTGAATGAGTGAGTGAGTGAATGAGTGAGTGAGTGACTGAGTGAACGAATGAGTGAGTGAGTGAATGAATGAATGAGTGAATGAGTGAGTGAGTAAATGAGTGAATGAGTGAGTGAGTGAGTGACTGAGTGAACGAATGAGTGAGTGAGTGGATGAATGAATGAGTGAATGAGTGAGTGAATGAGTGAATGAGTGAGTGAATGAGTGAATGAGTGAATGAGTGAGTGAGTGTGTGAATGAGTGAGTGACTGAGTGAACGAATGAGTGAGTGAATGAGTGTGTGAGTGAGTGAATGAATGAGTGAGTGAATGAGTGAGTGAATGAGTGAGTGAGTGAATGAGTGAGTGACTGAGTGAACGAATGAGTGAATGAGTGAGTGAATGAGTGAGTGACTGAGTGAACGAATGAGTGAATGAATGAGTGAGTGAGTGAATGAGTGAGTGAGTGAATGAGTGAGTGAGTGATTGAATGAGTGAGTGAATGAGTGACAGTGAACGAATGAGTGAGTGAATGAGTGAGTGAGTGAGTGAATGAGTGAGTGAGTGATTGAGTGAATGAGTGAGTGAATGAGTGAGTGAGTGAATGAGTGAGTGAGTGAATGAGTGAGTGAGTGAGTGAATGAGTGAGTGAGTGGGTGTGTGAATGAGTGAGTGAGTAAGTATTTATTTTGCTAAAACATGTACAACATATATGGTCGGCCTATCGTCATAAAATACAAATTAAAATAAATGAATATTAAAAAAATTCTTCTACTTCATATAGTGGATTTACGATAAAAACTGACCATCGGATGTCGAGGTCGCGCGTTCGAACCCAGTGGAGGGGGCGAATTTTTAAAGTAATAATAAAATCCTTAAGGCTAAGTTATTTCGGTAGGATAGCAAGGATGTGACGGAAAGTTACGCGCGTTCTAGTTCAAATAGAGTCTACAGATCTGTGACACTGCAAACACTTCTGGTACTTGAAGTAAGAAATATAATTTACACTGCAGCATTGTTATGAAAATATAAATCGGATTCTAGCATTTTTGCAAAAATTTAAGTCACATATCAGCGCTGTTACAAAAATATAAACCGGAAATCAGACAGTAGCATTGTTGTGAAAAAAAAAAAAATATATATATATATATTTACTTGGTTATTTAACGACGCTGTATCGACTACTAGGTTATTTAGCGTCGATGGAATTGTGATAGCGATATGATATTTGACGAGATGAGGCCGAGGATTCGCCATAGATTACGTGACATTTGCCTTACGGTTGGTGAAAACCTCCGAAAAAACCCAACCACCTAATCAGCCCAGCGGGAATCGAACTCGCGCCCGAGAGTAACTTCGAATCGGCAGGCAGGCGCCTTAGCCGACCGAGCTACGCCGGTGGCTGAAAATATAAATTAAATTCTAATAATGTTGACACGGTATAAGTCAGGACCAAAGGTGTAACAAATGGACAAAGTTTGAAATAGTCCCGCTAGTTCTTAATAGATGGCACTATTATTGTGGCGGGTAAAAAGTTTGAGGAGAATGTTGATGTACATTATGTATAAATTATTTTCAAAATTGACAATATCAGCGGTTTCCCGCTAATCTAGTGTTTTTGCAATCATAAGAGGAGGATAACATTTTGAATTCTATAATGTGGGTATATTTATATAACATTGGCTGCACTGACTGTCATTTTCGCCACCTACTCTTAGAAGTAATAACTCAAGTCCCTGCGTACTGCAACAAATGCCCCCTGGTTTGTAAGAAATCAACAACTGCATCAAGAATTGGGAATTCTTCCACTAGAACAGTACATCCATTCAATGTCAAAATCTTTCTTCAACAAACTTCCTGGCGTTCCTCGAGCTGTGACATATAACATTGGAGCAAGATCTTGTCAGCCATCTCGACTTAAAAGGAAACTCCCTCAAGACATCCTTCTTAGTGATACTGACGACTCTTCATAAATTTAACACAGAAAATCATCATATTTTGTTCACATAATTCACAAAAATGTTTAATTAATTAATTTAAATTAATTAGAGGAGCCTTTAGAGCCAACCTCAGCATGATATTCTGCATGTGATATCCCATCATTTAACAGTGGTCTGTATAGCAAGTTTGCTGGTCGACAAATATTAAACATAAAAAAAAAAAGAAGTAATAACTAAAGAAGCCACGCTTACACGAACAAGTTATCGATCACTATCGATTAGTAAGGGTCAGATATCTTTGAAAGCCAGTGTAAACTGTTGTTCGTAGAAAATCGATTCGAAAAAATGCCTATTTCAAGAAATTCCCGTACCGTGTGAACGGGGCGCTAGTGTGTCCTTTGCACTGAAAGCCGCGCTATTTGTGAATGTATAATGTTCGTTCGACATCTTCAGGGAAATGAGATCGGAACGAGACTGGGTTCAGTCCCTGGACAACTAGTGTCGAAAAATTAAAACATCGTACACAAAATTGCAGCAGAGTGGCTTCATGGAGAACACAGCTTTACGCTGTTACATAGTTAAGATGCGGAGTATGATTTAGGGCCGGCAGCTTCATTTGTACATAGTTAGGGCGCTTTGAGGGCGGCACGCACCCCCATAACAGAGATCAGCGGGGGAATTCGAGGCATAGCGCAGTTCTGTTTACTGAACTTCGACCGAAGAAGTTAGCAATGTTCCAAGAAGGAAAGCCGGAGCTGCGTTCAATTAAGTACACTGTCTGCCGTTTTAATGATCAAGCACATTGAGTGAGGTAACATTACAGTTAACCATTAATGAACATGATTAAACGTTAGTACCGTGTGCTATTGTTCGAATACACACGGATCACACGTCAAAGAAATTAAGTGACAGAAATAGCGAAACTAAATAATTTACACACTGAAGAACAAAAAAATAAAACTGTTTACTTACTTCTAAACAACACTTAAAAATTAAAAACGAAAAACATTACTCCAGATCTTTATAGTTTATAGTTTAGGTTAAGTTATACTTTGATTTTAGTTTATAGAATGGAACAACTGGATAATACCCACGGCAGACCAATATCGATAGTCGACCCTACTCGCTGGCCACTAGTCACCGGGCCGTACCGAGCCGTATCAAAAAAAATATAATCGAAATGGTGGTAGTCAAATTCGCGACTATATTCTTAAATAATTCACTCCATTAGTCAAGTTCAAGGTTTTATGTAGTGCAACGGCGGTTTTTTGAATGCATTAAAAGAAAATGAAGATGTAATAAGATCATAAACTAGGTTATCACAAGGAAATTAACAGGAAAAAAGGTGTGTTTCACGGAATACCATTAAAATGACGGAAAGTAAATTTCCGGTTAATGTTCGCCAAAGCGTAAAGTACGTAATTATGACGGCGTTGCTGTTTTATTTCTGGCCTAAAGAAAAATACCTAGCCTTTTACGAAAAAAAAATTTAGGGACCATGAATTATTCACCGCTTTCATTATAGACCTATTATTTTTTTTATCAATATTACGAATCAAAAACTGTCATATTATATAATTTTAACTACTACATGGACGAATGAAATCAAGCTAACCTAACCAAAGCTAACCTAACCTAACCAAAGCTAACCTAACCTAACCTAACCTAACCTAACCTAACCTAACCTAACCTAACCTAACCAAAGCTAACCTAAGCTAAGCTAAGCTAAGCTAAGCTAACCTAACCGAAGCTAACCTAACCTAACCAAAGCTAACCTAAGCTAAGCTAAGCTAACCTAACCGAAGCTAACCTAACCTAACCAAAGCTAACCTAACCTAACCTAACCTAACCAAAGCTAACCTAACCTAACCAAAGCTAACCTAACCTAACCAAAGCTAACCTAACCTAACCAAAGCTAACCTAAGCTAAGCTAAGCTAAGCTAACCTAACCGAAGCTAACCTAAGCTAATCTAACCTAACATAACCTTCGTAAATGCAAGGCCTGTAACCGGAGCAAGAAGGGATCTCAATCATTTAATCTGCAATGTACACGCAAAAATAAATTCAAGTAAGGATCACGTCCCGAGCCTCTCATCTAAGGCACTCGTCATAATTTACTCGCAATATTTACGCAAATACACATTGTCGCTAACAGTGGTGCTATCTCTCAATAATGTTCAGAACGAAGGAGGTAGACAGAGAGAGAAAAAAATTTCTCCCGCCAACTACGCCACACACCAACGTCATGTTCTTATGTTGGTGACATTGTGTATTTACTTAAATTTGGTGATAAACGTAACGGCACGGTTCAAAGCGACCGTGCTAATTCTCCAGTATAGCGTTAAATTTATATTCCAGATATTTCTGTACTGTGTAAAAATGTTGGCACTTATAAAGTTAAGAGGAATTTTTATTAAAAATGTTCACATCCACAACAGAGTGACTATTACAAATATTTGATAATCTACCTTTGGGAACAGTTATTTCAAGTCTCCTAAAACATATTTATATATGCCCTATGTTCACAAACACTGTATTACAGAATGGATTTATGCAAGAAGAAGTAGCTAATCACCATCATAATCAAAAACCGTTTAGGTTCAGTTGAGCCTGTTCCTGTTTCTGAATTTAAATTTAAATAAGAAAAATATTAATCTAGATCTTCGTACAAGTAAAAAAAAAAATGTACCGTATCTAACTTTTTAACAAACCATTTATGAATTTACGTATGTTTTTGGAGAACAATTTTAAATTTAAATAGAAAATATTAATCTAGATCTTCGTACAAGTAAAAAAAAAATATACCGTATCTAACTTTTTAACATAACATTTATGAATTTACATGTTTTTGGAGAACAATTTGAAATTTAAATAGAAAACATTAATCTAGATCTTCATAGAAATAAGAAAAATATACCGTATCTAACTTTTTAATAAAACATTTCAGAATTTACATATGTTTTTGGAGAACAATTTTAAATTTAAATAGAAAATATTAATCTAGATCTTCATAGAAATAAGAAAAATATACCGTATCTAACTTTTTAACATAACATTTATGAATTTACATATTTTTGGAGAACAATTTGAAATTTAAATAGAAAACATTAATCTAGATCTTCATAGACATAAGAAAAATATACCGTATCTAACTTTTTAATAAAACATTTCAGAATTTACATATGTTTTTGGAGAACAATTTTAAATTTAAATAGAAAATATTAATCTAGATCTTCATAGACATAAGAAAAATATACCGTATCTAACTTTTTAATAAAACATTTCAGAATTTACATATGTTTTTGGAGAACAATTTTAAATTTAAATAGAAAATATTAATCTAGATCTTCATAGACATAAGAAAAATATACCGTATCTAACTTTTTAATAAAACATTTCAGAATTTACATATGTTTTTGGAGAACAATTTTAAATTTAAATAGAAAATATTAATCTAGATCTTCATAGAAATAAGAAAAATATACCGTATCTAACTTTTTAATAAAACATTTCAGAATTTACATATGTTTTTGGAGAACAATTTTAAATTTAAATAGAAAATATTAATTAAGATCTTCATAGAAATAAGAAAAATATACCGTATCTAACTTTTTAATAAAACATTTCAGAATTTACATATGTTTTTGGAGAACAATTTTAAATTTAAATAGAAAATATTAATTAAGATCTTCATAGAAATAAGAAAAATATACCGTATCTAACTTTTTAATAAAACATTTCAGAATTTACATATGTTTTTTGGAAGAACAATTTTAAATTTAAATAGAAAATATTAATCTAGATCTTCATAGAAATGAGGAAAATATACCGTATCTAACTTTTTAATAAAACATTTCAGAATTTACATATGTTTTTGGAGAAGAATTTTACATTTAAATAAATATTAATCTAGATTTTCATGGAAGTAAGAAAATATATCGTATCTAACTTTTTAACAAAACATTTTTGAATTTACTTATGTTTTTGGAGAACAATTATAAATTTACATAGAAAGTATTAATCTAGATCTTCATAGAAGTAAGAAAAATATATCGCATCGTATCTACCTTTGTAACAAAACATTTTTTAATTTATTTGAATTTACTTATTGTGATTATTTACTTAGTGATTTTCGGTAGAAAAATGTTACAAATTACAAGTTCGTCAGGGAATCATAGGCGTGTCACGGCATCTTGGACTATAACTGTGTACCAATCCCATGATAATCACGATGGCAGTGAGTGTAAATATCGCGTAAATTGAAAAATTAACAGTAGACCTATTGTTGTGTCTAAATTTTTGCAACGGAAAAGACAAAAGAGCAACGACTACTGAAATTTTGCATATTAAACAAAATTAAATGTAAGGAAATCAATATTATTTGGCCGATTTAGTGACACATTAACTGAAGATAACAAAATTAATAAATTGGAAATAAATATATGAATATGGAAACAATTGGAATTGGAACAACACACTTTCTGTCTTCTAGGAGGAGGCTTTCGTAAGTCTTCATCTGAAGAACTCAAAACAAGATAACTAATCATGATTTAGTTTACTATTTTTGACTACAAACAAACTTATTTCACTAATAATATATAATAATGGGTGAACGAAAAATTTGTAGAAACAATATTAGTAAACACTAACAAATAATATTATTAATTTCAGTTATGGAACAAGAGTTTGTGAAATTCACTAATAATATTAGTATTTTACTAATAATTTGTAAGTTTTTTTTCTTAGCATTATGCAATAGAAATATTCTACAAATTACAAATCAGAAGTAAATTTACTAATATTATTAGCTTATTATGCAACAGAACCCAGGAAACAAAATTTTGGGACACAATTGTAATTTTTAAATTTAACTTAAATTAGAACGAATTTGTACCTACCCAAATTCATTGTTCTAAATTTTCCTGGAAGTGTATAATCCCACTTTTAATAATCAAGTAATTAAAATGGAAATTTGTCCGGCGGCGTGGCCACACTGCTGTTCTTCATAACTTAGATAGACTTCTCTGTTGCCAGGCTACCATCTCATGCATAGAAATGTATCACCCCTGTCACTTCCGTTTACATCGGATCACAGGCAATTACATAAGTTTGCCCCGGCTGCAAGTTGGCTCGCACCGGGGCGCTGGCGCTGGCAACTCTGCGGAAAGGAACGCAGTCCGGGCATTTTTGCGAACGTGGCGGAAAGCTATGCGACGATAAATCTGCGCGTGTGTATCGTAGCAGATAAAAAGGAAACCAAATTACTCTCCGATCAGCAGTCTTGCTTTGATTAACAGTCTGGTCAGTTTTCATTTGCTGCGGAATATATTGCTGCATATTCCGTATCAGATTCTTCGTTAACTCAAGTGGTCGATTTTCCGGAGCTAAACTTGCATTACGGCTTGGAAGTAGAGAGTTATCTGTCACAGGGGCTATGTCAGTGTCTGCATTACCTTAAGGGTGAATTGTGACATAAATGACATTTTTTTATCGATTTAATAAATAGTACATACGTTTCTGTATTAAATACTGAAATATTTTGCTTATATGAAGGACCTAAGTGGTCTTTAAAATTTAAATACCAGTGACCAATGCTAGGAAGGCAGTGGCTTACTACTTCCTTATGGATATGGAGAACACTGAGTGCACTCTATGAAGGAAGATAGTACATAAATAGTACTATAACTTTAAACATCGTTTTCCGTAACTTACATTTTTCAATGCTTATGTACCTTTTTCTATCCAACCATTACTTACTTACTTACTTACTGGCTTTTAAGGAGCCCGGAGGTTCATTGCCGCTCTCACATAAACCCGCCATTGGTCCCTATCCTGAGCAAGATTAATCCAGTCTCTATCATCATATCCCACTTCCCTCAAATCCACTTCAATATTATCTTCCCATCTACGCCTCGGCCTCCCTAAAGGTCTTTTTCCCTCCGGCCTCCCAACTAACACTCTATATGCATTTCTGGATTCGCCCATACGTGCTACATGCCCTGCCCATCTCAAACGTCTGGATTTAATGTTCCTAATTATGTCAGGTGAAGAATACAATGAGTGCAGTTCTGCGTTGTGTAACTTTCTCCATCCTCCTGTAACTTCATCCCTCTTAGCCCCAAATATTTTCCTAAGCACCTTATTCTCAAACACCCTTAACATATGTTCCTCTCTCAAAGTGAGAGTCCAAGTTTCACAACCATACAGAACAACCGGTAATATAACTGTTTTATAAATTCTAGCTTTCAGATTTTTTGACAGCAGACTGGATGATAAAAGCTTCTCAATCGAATAATAACAGGCATTTCCCATATTTATTCTGCGTTTAATTTCCTCCCGAGTGTCATTTATATTTGTTAGTGTTGCTCCAAGATATTTGAACTTCTCCACCTCTTCAAAAGATAAATTTCCAATCATTAGGAGTAAAAATAGGAAATTTTGCACATAAGCTTAAAACTGTATTATCTATAATTTCCTGTAACAAAATTTTAATTTGTTAATATTTGTGACTTTTATACATTACAAAACTTAGCAAAAAAAGTGTTTCATACCTAATATTTTTTTAAAATAATATAAAGCCTAAATAAAATATTTGATTCCAGGGAAATGTTACTTTAGATATTGGTAACACATGTGCGAAGGTTTATTGGTTCAGCAAATTTTTAGAAAAAGATACATCATTTCTTAACTTTTTTAATGAAAAATTTGAAAAATAAAAACTTTTGTTCATAAAATTCTGAAAAAAAAAATGAAGGTAAATAAAACCTTGTTTCAAACTAATACTTAAAATTTCAAGATCCTAGGTCCAAAAACGTGAAAGTTACAGGAAATTCAGTAATATAATGATATTTCTCATCCGTCCCCACTTAAGGAGACACGTTGTGCCACGCTAACCACAAAACTGTGTGGTACGAAGCGTGGCAAAATACGTATTTTTAAAAAATGGTAGTGATAATTATGATAATAATAATAATAATAATAATAATAATAATAATAATAACAATAATAATACAGGTCTTTTGTTGTAACAGATAGTCGTATGTATTTAACAAAACGCGTTGAACTTCTTCAGAAGGCGCCAACTACTGAGAAATTAATACTAGACAAGGAAATGAGAGGCGACATTACACAAAGCGATCTTTGAGTCCTGCTCATTTTCCTATTTTTACTTCTTTCTTTCAATTTTCTTTTACTTCTTTCTGTTTCAGAGTACACTGGGCTTCAAAAGAAATGCCGATACGAAATTATATCGTTTTCCGAGGACTTTATCAAATATGACGAGGTGGAAAGCTATTTTCCTAAGATTACTTACTTACTTGCTTGCTTACTTACTTACTTACTTACTGACTTTTAAGGAACACGGAGGTCATTGCCGCCCTCACATAAGCCCGCCATTGGTCCCTATCTTGAGCAAGATTAATCCAGTCTCTACCATCATATCCCACCTCCCTCAAATACATTTTAATATTATCTTCCCATCTACGTCTCGGCCTCCCCAAAGGTCTTTTCCCTCCGGCCTCCCAACTAACACTCTATATGCATTTCTGGATTCGTCCATACGTGCTACTTGCCCTGCCCATCTCAAACGTCTGGATTTAATGTTCCTAATTATGTCAGGTGAAGAATACAATGCGTGCAGTTCTGCGTTGTGTAACTTTCTCCATTCTCCTGTAACTTCATCCCTCTTAGCCCCAAATATTTTCCTAAGAACCTTATTCTCAAACACCCTTAATCTCTGTTTCTCTCTCAAAGTGAGAGTCCAAGTTTCACAACCATACAGAACAACCGGTAATATAACTGTTTTATAAATTCTAACTTTCAATTTTTTTGACAGCAGACTGGATGATAAAAGCTTCTCAACCGAATAATAACAGGCATTTCCCATATTTATTCTGTGTTTAATTTCCTCCACATGTAAATACGACTTTTATAACACGTTCATGTTATTATTTAATATGACTTGATTTTAAATTATTCACATACTTTTATTTTACAACATTAATTGAGAATATTTGTACTACACGGAAATAGTGAAACTGCAGTTTGTATTGTATTCCACGGCCTTCCTTATTATCTATGAATACTGCCATTGTTACAATCGATATATACGGCCAGTTACGTTTTATATTTATAGCTTTTGAAGACATACACGAAAAATGTGAATGATGCAATGATAACAGAGCAATAATAGAGTTTATATGCAAAGCCTTCTGTGTATCTCTATTTCTATTGCTTCCTAAGCAAAGTCCTCGTAACACGATAATATTTCAAATCGATAGCGACTTCGACTCGGCATTTCTTTTGCAGCTCTGTGCACAAAGAGAGCAATTCAGAATTCGTTGTTCCACGTGTCTCGATTGGCACTTCATTAGCAGATCCTGTTCAAAGCCGCATGAAGCCCGCTGATCAACAAGTGTCGCCCAGCAACGCTAGGCTACTCAGTGAGGCGCGTTGCGTTACAACCCCTATAACATCCAATCACTTTGACTTTATTAACGTTACTTTTGTCCGTATTCACAAAATAATGACAGGGATTCGAGTCTCGAATCAACTCTTACCGAGAACTTTGGTGAATTCATTAGTCTAAGTACAGGTAGGCCTACAATGTTTCAATAAGTGCACAGCTCACCTGTTCCTCCCCGCCTGGATCATGGCAGGAGTTCAACTAATACGCCAAGTTCTGATATATAGGGTGAACCGTAAGTAATGTCATTAACAGGACTAGGATTTTGATCACTTATAAATCATTAAAAAATGTCCTAAAACAATGCATTTATGATCCAAAAATCTTTTAAAAATACTCTAAAAATTGATCTTACATAATTGGCTTACTAGGAAAAGCGGTTTTGTACTACTTAATATTTAGACTAGAAATTAAATTAAATTCTAGTACCAACATTTAAGTTTATCTAATTTTACATAAGTTTTTCCAAGTGGTACACTTTAATTAATTATTTTACCTGATGTAGTTACATGTAGTCCACCACAAGGCCACTCTTATCCGGAATTAGCAGGTGTAGAGGAGTCTATATTGAAGGGGTGGTTGGACTGATCCATTACACGGGGTGTACTACGTTAAAATGGCAATATTTATGTAGAAAAACGATTAAAATATTATACAAAATATTGAGTATTAATGGACAAAATATGTAAAGAAAATATCAAAGGAAACAAACATTATTTTACATTAATAATTGGGGATTTATGGCCAAAATTAAATGAAAATGCCTAAAAAATGACCGAATAAAACAAAAAATGCTCTTATGAGTTGAAACAGGCAAAAAAATACAAAAATACCCTAACAAATATGCCTCAGTTTATCACATAACATATAAATACTAAAGCGGCTATGGTTCTGGCTTACTAGAAAAAAAGATGCAATTTCATCAAAATCCTAGCCCTAGTCATTAATTTCACGGGGTTATTCTTTGAGATATACTGGGTGTTCAGTTCAAAATGTGTCTTGGCTCGCTGTATGCCGTCATGTGGCTAGCTGATGAGCCTAGAGAATTCAATCTTCCTACACTTCCGCAGCTCAGGTGTATAATCTAAGAGGCAGAGAAGTTGCCTAGCAAGTACGGCGTTCATTCTGAAGAGTACTTACCGATACGTACGGTAACGCCGGTAGTGGCAGGAATGTCAACTGTTTGGAAATACGTACTGTCGGGATATGGGGAGAGGGTTAAGACGATTACTTACGTATTTGTTGACATTAACTTCGACGGTCAACATGGACACGGAGCATTTGATTTGTGTTGTGGAATGTTACCGTACGCAACCGATGATAACAAATACCCTGCGTACGACTTGCCGGCGCAAAACACAGTTCGAAAGAGGTTATGGTAGCACACAGACCGTACAGACCGCCATCTGTTGCTACGACGTTCAAGTTATACCGTACACGTTCTCAAGTTCAGATTGAAGAACGCCTTAAATAATAGGCAACTTCTCTAACATATATGAAACTCGCTTCAAATCGGTGACCCAACAACAGTGACGTCATGACACACTTTGAAATGAACACCCAGTATGTAAAAAAACATTTCATACAATTTTGCTCGTTTATCACTCCTTTTCCAGATAAACACTGTTTTATATTAAACATTTCATATCGTGTTTTGGGAAAGTCATTGATTTAATTCCCAATATGCTCAGTCAATTTAAGAGAGGAGTGTATTATGATAATAAATGATTGAAAGAATTTTAGTTTTGTCCTTTAA
Source organism: Periplaneta americana (assembly GCF_040183065.1). NCBI lineage: Eukaryota > Metazoa > Arthropoda > Insecta > Blattodea > Blattidae > Periplaneta > Periplaneta americana. The sequence goes on along the minus strand of NC_091122.1, from coordinate 183,184,402 downwards.
ATGTGCAGAAATTTGATCCGAACAAATGTAACTTTTCGTACTGTAAATTAATTCTACAATGTAACATTTGTTCGGATCAAAGATCTACACATTTAAAGTACAAAACTAAATTCTTTGAATCATTTGAAGGGTTCAGAACCATACTGGGCCAAGCGCCATTTACTAAAACCGTAGAAAGCAAGGGTTAAAATTAAGTTATTACCATAATTTAATGCAAACATATAGCAAATAGTCCACACCTGTGGAGTAACGGTTACCGCATCTGGCCGTGAAACCAGGTGGCCCGGGTTCGATTCCCGATCGGGGCAAGTTACCTAGTTGAGGTTTTTTCCGGGGTTTTCCCTCAACCCAATATGAGCAAATTCTGGGTAACTTACGGTGTTGGACCCCGGACTCATTTCATCGGCATTATCACCTTCATCTCATTCAGACGCTAAATAACCTAAGCTGTTGAGAAAGCGTTGTAAAATAACCTACTAAAATAATTATAATTATATACATATACATATATATACAGCAAGTAATATAAAGTATACACATTAAAACTACATGATATGTCAATCTTCATTAAACTATGGTATTCACTTAACTTTAACCCTTGCTTTCTCCGTTTTTAATAAATGGCGCTTGGCCCACTATTGCTCTGAACCCTTCATTTATTATCATAATACAGTGCTCTCTTAAATTGACTGAGCATATTGGAATTCAATCAATTACTCTCAAAATACGCTAAAAGGAATAAAAAACGAGTACAATTGTATTACACTCTCAAAGAATGATCCCCTGAATTTAATTTGCCTATTGGGTATTACTCATGGTTCGCACTGTATAAGTTATGTTTAATTTCTCTGTCAATTCATTAATCTAATGGCCAATCATAATCTTAATGACCATCGTCTTCATCATCATCACCGTCACCATCGTCAACACACAAGGCTCAGGAGCCTTGATGTCCTGTCCTGCGAATTCAGCAATGAAATTGTTCCTGATCTATCCATCTTATTCTAGATGTTTCAAGATTCACGTTGAAAGCGAAAAGTGATGCTTGGCAGAAAATTCTATACCTTTGTATGAACTTCTGTCCTGTCCATTCACAGGAATCATCTGCTCTGTTTATGTATTCATGGATATCGTTTTCTAAATGATCAAGATATAAAAGCTCAGCGTTTAATAAACCAGCCATATTGAATACTTCTGTCCTAACAGAGAGTTAAATGATTTAACTGCATGAAATTGGGCAGTTAAATTAACATGGGTTTTAACAGCCTGTTAGTATTAACAGTAGTTGAAGAAATGCTTCAACTGTTAAGTTTACAGTTAAAATGGAATAACACACTGTTATAATTCAACAAAGGTTGAAGAAACCGGGCCTAATCTCATTAAATCTATATGCCAAGGAGATCGATTCTAAATATTTCAGAGAAGCGTCGAAATAAATTAAACTCACTAAAGAAATAAAAATATGCAGGCACTAGGGGCATCAAATTTGTTTGATCAATTTTCTTCATTTTTCTCATAACTTGTAATTTTGACTTAGGCCAGTTTTGAATCCACTTCTTCAACTGGTTTGCGTCTGCCACAAAATATATTTGTGACAACTGAGAGTTGTTATTCTCAAAATTTGTTAGAGCTCCTTCAGTGGAGCAACGTAGCCCGGAGTGAGACGAGTGGCCAACAGGCTTGGAGCTCACATATTTAGTTCTTGCAGCCCCGAAACCCTTGCAAGGACGCGTTTGCGTACCTTTTAAATTTTGTCCTCCCAATTCTCCTCTTTCAATTCAATTCAATTCAGTTGTTATTCTCAACGGACAATCTGGGAACGAACCCCTATCTCTGCAGTTAAGAGCCCTCAGATAAATGACGATTAGTTCCATAAAAAGTTTAATACATTTCATCAAGAAAAAGTTTTATTCAAGCACTTTTCATATCATCAAGCAGAATAAATTGCTATATTAGGTAAAGTATGTAACTTTAGTAGTTTAGACTTTCTTACGTTCGAGATATTTCTAGCGGTTCAGAAAAAGAGAGAGAGAGAGAGAGAGAGAGAGAGAGAGAGAGCAGGACACTGCACAATGCGTAACTGCATTAACCAACTTATAGTGGACTTGTTGATTTTTCAAAAGGAAAAGTAACTCAATTCCTTTATTTCAAGTCGTCAATTCTGTAACTGGATTGTCTCCATTTTGCCACAATCTGTTCCTTCCTTGCGGTCACTTGATTTTTAAGTCTCGTGTTTCACGGATATTACGTCATTTCTTTTACTTCTATCTACAAATTCAGTAATTCCATTATCTTCCATTTCATTGTTACCGTCTGCCGATTTCTTGCGGTCAGTTGGGTGTCTTGTTCCGTCTAAATTTAGCCTACTTCAAAGTAATTCAGTAAGTAGATTTCACTTCTTGAACCAGTTTTCGTAACCCTTTACCGATCGTTCCAAATAGATTCTTCTGCCTTATACCATCGTCGCTGTAATTCTTTCTTTGTTCAGTCTGTAAACCCATTTTCATGTGCTACGTCTTTGTGCACCGAAAGAGCTTTAAAAGATCGTTTGACAATTTCTTTAAAAAATTTATCTCCTTGGGCGCATTTCTTCTCCCATCCAAGTGGCACTTAACGTATGACGTACAAGCCATCAAATGCTGATAATAGGGCCTGTGCTGAAAAATCATATCTCAAGACATCTTAGAACAATAATAATAATAATAATAATAATAATAATAATAATAATAATAATAATAATAATAATAAATCGATCTTAAATTTTTACTGCTAACAGAAAATGTATAAAAAATCTGAAAGTTAGAATTTATAAAACAGTTATATTACCGGTTGTTCTGTATGGTTGTGAAACTTGAACTCTCACTCCGAGAGAGGAACAGAGATTAAGGGTGTTTGAGAATAAGATTCTTAGAAAAATATTTGGGGCTAAGAGGGATGAAGTTACAGGAGAACGGAGAACTGCACGCATTGTGTTCTTCACCTGACATAATTAGGAACATTAAATCCAGGCGTTTGAGATGGGCAGGGCATGTAGCACGTATGGGCGAATCCAGAAATGCATATAGAGTGTTAGTTGGGAGGCCGGAGGGAAAAAGACCTTTAGGGAGGCCGAGACGTAGATGGGAGGATAATATTAAAATGGATTTGAGGGAGATGGGATATGATGGAAGAGACTGGATTAATCTTGCTCAGGATAGGGACCAATGGCGGGCTTATGTGAGAGCAGCAATGAACCTCCTAGTGCCTTAAAAAGCCGTAAGTAAGTAAGTAACAGACAATGTATACATGAACCATGTAATGTAAATGTGATTAAGGGAGCTGATGGGTGAAATTTCTACTTTCTATATTTTTCAAGCTACGTCCTAGATTTTTTTGTAAACATAATCACTGTGTGACAGATAATGATGTGGTGAAGTTTAATTTCTGTGAGTCAATTAGTTTCTGAGTTGTTAACAAAAATATTTTGAAAAATGTTCATATTTAAAAAAAAAATGTGTTGCTCAATTTTCCAGTAAAATGTCTGAAACTCTTTTTTGCGAGACCAGTGGCATATTTAGAAAAAATTTATCCGAACAAAATAATGAAATTTTCGTTCCGAAAAGGAATCTCACAATGTTACATTTTGTTCGGATCAAATTTCTGCATATTTTAAGGACAAAACTAAAATCCTTTCAATCATTTATTATCATAATACTCTGATCTCTTAAGTTGGCTGAGCATATTGGGAATTAAATCAATGGTTTTTCCCAAAATACGCTGTGAAATTTTTCATATAAAACTATTTTTTTTCTCTCGAAAAGGAAGCAAAAACGAGCAAAATTGTATTAATCTTTTTTGTTTAAAATATCTCAAAGAATAACCCTTTGAAATTAATGGCATTACTAACGGCTTACTCTGTAGCTATATGATTATGTTTGACCCCTCTATCATTACGTTTCAAGTTCGTTTTCTTCCAAAACAACGCCAATGCTTGTCTAAAAGTTTGTGTTATTGTGCACATTACTTGAAAAGTCACTCAGTCCGTAGACTGGTGGATACGAAAACTAGCACAGTCCTTTATAAAAATGGACTGAACGCGTTTTGGAATCACGCTCTTCAATTGTTTGGTGTCGTCTTCGTGATAATTATTTTTTATTTTTGAGTTCATCTCCTCATTGAGTGATTTACAGTAAGTTAGGACTGGAATGGTTAAACAGTCATAGAAATTTCCATTAGCTTCTGGTAGCTACGAGATGTACAATAAAATTGTTAGAAAATAAGAACCTATTTTTATCGTATTAAAATATCAATTTTTGTTTTCCACCTGTGCTTATCTTAATATTAAGATAAGCACAGGTGGAAAACAAAAATTGATATTATAATACAGTGAGCTTATCGGCATCTCCAAAATGAAACTATTTTTATCGGCTAAAATCTCATTAGCTCTAGACTTTACATAATCACCTAGGCTACGAACAAAAGAGAGTCGAAACGAAAAATGTTAAAGGCATTTAATGAAAACAGCCATTCAACTTCTTACCTGGCCATGCATATCTAACGCCGCGCCGTCTCTAAGCAACAGGAAAGTCAAGATCAGCATTAGCATACTGCACGCCTCCCACCCCTGCTATAGCGCGTACGTATCTTCCCACCTCTGAACCAATCTTGCCTTCCATCTCGCGATCGCTGCTCTTTATTTCTGAGCGCAGGGCCCAGGGGGATGTTATCGGGTGTCTGGCACGCTGTAGCCTGCGAGCCCCTTGGGTCTCCAGCCGGTAATCCAAATTGAGTACCGCAAGTCAGTTATGTTCCTTCAGCCATACAATCTGGATCAGCTCCGCCTCGGTCGGGCAGACCTTTTTGCTAAGAGGCGTAACGAGCCGTAATCGATTCCCCGTTGTGGATACCTGCCGGAGGCTGTGCGGACGTCTTCCAGCGTGCACCGACTTCAAGCCCACAAACTAACTTTTAGGACAGTAAAATCCTTAGTCAAATTTCAAAATAAGTAAAAGAATACGTCAGCTTGGAGACAAATTATCAGCAATTTCTTCGTCCATATATTTAGGCCTAAAGCTTCGTAGACATTCTTCCTGCTGATCCTGTAAGAACACAGTGTACTCTAATCTCAAATCGGAAAAGAGTCAAGATGAAAGAAGAGCAAGCCAGGTGAGAGAAGATAAGGGGAGGCCAGGGAAGAGAAGGGTAGAGGAAGCCAGGGAAGTGAAGAGAAAAGAAGGGAAGAGGAAGCCAGGGAAGTGAAGAGAAAAGAAGGAAAGAGGAGGCCAGGGAAGTGAAGAGAAAAGAAGGGGAGAGGAAGCCAGGGAAGTGAAGAGAAAAGAAGGGGAGAGGATGTCAGGGAAGTGAAGAGAAAAGAAGGGGAGAGGAAGCCAGGGAAGAGAAGAGAAAAGAAGGGGAGAGGAAGCCAGGGAAGTGGAGAGAAAAGAAGAGAAGAGGAAGCCAGGGAAGTGAAGAGAAAAGAAGGGAAGAGGAAGCCAGGGAAGTGAAGAGAAAAGAAGAGAAGAGGCAGCCAGGGAAGTGAAGAGAAAAGAAGGGAAGAGGAAGCCAGGGAAGTGAAGAGAAAAGAAGGGGAGAGGAAGCCAGGGAAGTGAAGAGAAAAGAAGGGGAGAGGAAGCCAGGGAAATGAAGAGAAAAGAAGAGAAGAGGAAGCCAGGGAAGTGAAGAGAAAAGAAGGGGAGAGGAAGCCAGGGAAGTGAAGAGAAAAGAAGGGAAGAGGATGTCAGGGAAGTAAAGAGAAAAGAACGGAAGAAGAAGCCAGGGAAGTGAAGAGAAAAGAAGGGAAGAGCAAGCCAGGGAAGTGAAGAGAAAAGAACGGAAGAGGAAGCCAGGGAAGTGAAGAAAAATGATAAAGATAAGAAGAATTACATGTTTATGAGAAACATTGGGAGTAGTAGTGAAAATGAAATTACAAGAAATGAAAGAAAAAACAAATATGTAATGAAAAGTAAGAGATGGCTTTAAGAAATATGGAATATAAGGATGGGGAATGGCAGACGAAGTAATACAAAGAAAGGACAGAGGCTGTTTCCTTTTAAGTGTACAGATGACACCAGAACGCTTGGATGATAGTTGTGGTTCGTTTTAATTTTTCATTAGAAAAATAATGTGAAAATTTACTAATTGTAATTAATCATTTGTCTAAAAAACCGCGAATCATTACTATTCTTTTCTTAATGTATTCAACTGACCTGATTCTTAAAATATGTCTCGCATAAGAAAGATTGTAACGAACATCTTCCGTTAAAATAACTTTGCTTGCATAAACTACATTTGCAGTTCGAATTATTCACAAGTTCACTACCATGAAAAGCAACAATAAGCTCAAAGACCTCAAATTCCATTTTCAAGTCTACAAAATATTTTGTATTACACTTCAAATATTATGTCAGTTTGTATGATTCTCATTGCCTGGACATCAATGCATGATGCGATACTGGCAAGTTCTTACGTCATGTTTGACATGCAGTATCTTTTCCTCTATAGCGGTACTCATGCATTAATGCAGAGCTTTCTTGTACCTTTCCACTTGATTTTAAATGTCCAAAACTAAGCAGGAATCTACATGGCAGAGGGCCTTGGAAATGGCAGAACGTCTGCCTTCCATCATCAACATAATCCTGCCCTCAGGAGCAGGAAAGCAGATTGTTTTGATTGGAAACAAAGCTCAAGAGGCTTTGTGAATGGAATTCAAAGATTGCTCGACTGCGGGAACAGACGTAAGTCTTCTCGAATAAAAATCAGTTTCTAGAAATCTCGTGTTCAGAGTGTGCGGCTTCCTGGAATTGACATATGCTGTGCTCTTTTTTAAACCAGATATTATGAAAATTTTAAATTCAAGCATGACGAATTAGGTATCTATTTTGGTCCGTAATTTCTGCCGTGATGTATGTGACAGTTAATTTTATTGATAATTACTGAAATACGAGCCTGGGTAATTAGAAATAATATTCTGCTGTGCTGTATTAAAATTAATTATTGCTGTCAGCGAGGGCTGTGGGATGAATACAATGTTTTGCGAAACAGTTCGATCTCGTCTCTACTGAAATATATCCCTGAGAAAATTTTTCTTACCAGACCCAAAAGAATACAATGAGTTATTTTATGAAATGCTGTTAGAGTATTTTAACTGAAATTGTATTTATTGTCATCATTTATTCATACTTTTCTCTCCAAGGGCAGGTCCTTCACTGCAAACCCAGCATTCCCCAAATCTTTCCTATTTTCCGCCTTCCTCTTAGTCTCCGCATATGATCCATATATCTTAATGTGGTCTATCATCTGATATCTTCTTCTACTCCGAACATTTTCCTCGTTCACCATTCCTTTCAGTGCATCCTTCAGAAGGCAAGTTCTTCTTAGCAACTGAATCAGCCAATTCCTTTTCCTCTTCCTGATCAGTTTCAGCATCATTCTTTCTTCACCCACTCTTTCCAACACAGCTTCGTTTCTTATTCTGTCTGTCTATTTCACACGCTCCATTCTTCTCCATATCCACATTTTAAATTCTTCTAGTCGCTTCTCTTCACTTTGTCGTAATGTCCATGTTTCTGCCCTATACCATGCTACACTCCACACAAAGCACTTGACTAGTCTCTTCCTTAGTTCTTTTTCCAGAGGTCCGCAGAAGATGCTCCATTTTCTATTAAAAGCTTCCTTTGCCATTGCTATCCCCTTTTGACTTCCTGGCAGCAGCTCATGTTACTGCTTATAGTATACCCCAAGTATTTGAAGCTGTCCACTTGCTCTACTGCCTAATTTAGAATTCGCAAGTTTACCTCATTTATTTTTCTTCCTATGACCATGGTTTTCGTCTTGTTTGCATTTATCTTCATCCCATACTGCTCACAGCTGTCATTTCGCTCCAGTAGCATATTCCTTAGTATCGTCTCCTCTTCTGCTAACAACGCTATATGATCAGCTGTTAGGTGTAGCTATTTATTTGTATTAATATCTTTAGATTATCTCTGATTTATTTTCCTTACTAGTTACTTTTGTTGAATTATGTTGGCAATAGTATGAAGTAATATTTCTATATGAAACATCATGTAATAATGTGCACTGCTTTCTATGATATACGTGTAAGAAACGCAGCTATTCAATCTGTTTCAATGCCACCACATTCCTGGACACACAACTGGATTTTTGTTAAAACATAATTACCCCCCTTCTTCAATATAAGAAACAAATTTATTGGACATTATACCTGATGTTCAATTTTGAATGAAACTTTCGATGTATGTGTGTGTATATGTGTATATATATATATATATATATATATATATATATATATATACAGTACATTATATATGCTATATATAGGCATATCAGTGCTTTTTTTCTGGAAAAAAGTTTACCGGAATTCTATCACTCGATCACATTATACAACAAAAACGTAGGTTTAAAAATATTAGGCCTACATACCTTATATTACAATACGTTGCAAACGGCGCTCATCGATTTTAAGCATAACGGAAATTTTGCTATTTCGAGCTATAGTTTCAGGATCAATAACGGAAGATGGCAGCACTAGATTGCACGAGTTACTTTTGTACCAACGATAATAATGAGAAAATATAAACTCTTGGACTCGGCAGTGGCGGCAGTTTTAATTTTCAATTTTTGCTTGTAAAATATATCTCGTTGGAATTTGTAATGGCAAAAGGTTTACCGGAACGCGTTCCGAACCGTTCCGGCTGAAAAAAAGCGCTGTATATAAGTATACATAGGCCTACATCGTTCACCAATAATAGTCAATGTCAGTATCAACAATAGAAGATAAACAATAGTGCCAGGGGTGCCAATATAATTTCTCCCAGAACAACAGATATCTTAATGAGACAGCGGATTTTCGGTCTCTACACGTCACGTCCCTTGGCGTACGGAGGGAGTGTAAGAAAAAAGATCTATGGGACAAAAAAATCGATATAAAGCTTACTTTGTTTTGTTATGACATAAAATCAATTATCATCGTTTTAACGTTGAAAGAAAAATGACATTTCACCAACATCGTCCCCCAGATCTTCAGCGATGCTCGTAGTGCACAGCCTGGTCTGTGTTGCAGGTCTGCGATGCTGTGGCCACTCCTGATCCTGGGCTGCGTGGTGCTGGTGACATCGAGGCCCTCGTCTTCGACAGCAGACCAGATCTTGGATGACGTCACATGGCGAGAGCTGCCAGCCATGCTGCGCCCACAGTCGTCACAATGGTTCTCGCTTTATAACAACCCAGAAAGCCCGGGACCGGGACATTCAGGTAATCACGGGTCCTGCTAACGTTGCAAACCTGGACCTCTGTCTGTATCCCATTCTTCAGATCCTGGATACAGTGTGGTCTAATTTTAAACACCCTCTCTTTAAGGTATTCCCACAGACAGAAATCAGCGGCTTTGAGGTATCATGCCTAACAGTGAAACAAGCGGTTCTGGGTTCAAATCCCGGTTGGGACAAGTAACCTAGTTGTGGTCTTTTCCGAGGTTTTCCCTCGACCCATTAAGAGCAAATGCTGGGTAACTTTCGGCGATGGACTCTGGACTCATTTCGCTGGCATTATCACATTCTTTTCGCTAGATAACTACAACAGTTGATAAAACGTCGTAAAATGAATCAATTTGAAAAGTCTGGGGATCGGGCCGGCTAGTTGATATCGCCAAACCAAGAAATTAAGCGTATGTCTCTGGCACTATGGGCCGTAACTCCGTCTTCTTGGAACCACACGCCATCTCTGTTTAGCGCATCTCTGAATAATGTCTGTAACATTTATCGACCCTTTCAACCATTTACCGTAGAGTAATAACTTTCTCATTTTCATCTTGAAAAAAGTAGGGGCCAATGATGACACTAGCAGAAACAGCACAACATATGGTGACTTTTTCGCTGTGTATTGACCGTTCATTGTTCACAAAGAAGCTGTTAGTTTTAAACCATATTTAGACTGCATCCGTGGTTACATTGGAAAAGCAATTGCAATTCATTAAAATCTTTGTGAGTTGATAAAAAAGTTGAATCATCAGCATAAATAATTGATTGAATATCAACATTATCACATAAATCATAACGAGAAACAGAAAGGGATCCAAAATTGAGCCTTGAGGCACTCCGTAAATAACCAAAGTGAAATTAGAAAAAAAAAAACATTATTAACTTCAACTTGTTGGCTTCGGCCACTTAAATAAGATTAAAAAAAACTATACTCAATATTATTAATCCCACAACATTTTAATTTCATTAACAGTAGGCCTATATTTATCTTGATGAACACAATCAAAGTCTTTACTTACATGAAACAGAATGGCCTCAGTAGAACCCTTTTCTTCAAACATTCTTAATACAGTCGCTACAAAATTGTTAATTGCATTCAGAGTAGATGAACAGAGATAGAGGAACAGAGATTAAGAGTGTTTGAGAATAAGGTTCTTAGGAAAACATTTGGGGCTGAGAGAGATGAAGTTACAGAAGACTGGAGAAAGTTACACAACACAGAACTGCACGCATTGTATTCTCCACCTGACATAATTAGGAACATTAAATCCAGACGTTTGAGATGGGCAGGGCATGTAGCACGTATGGGCGAATCCAGAAATGCATATAGAGTGTTAGTTGGGAGGTCGGAGGGAAATAGACCTTTGGGGAGGCCGAGACGTAGATGGGAGGATAATATTAAAATGGATTTGAGGGAGGTGGGATATGATGATGGAGACTGGATTAATCTTGCGCAGGATAGGGACCGATGACGGGCTTGTGTGAGGGCGGCAATGAACGTCCGGGTTCCTTAAAAGCCAGTAAGTAAGTATTCAGAGTAGATCGATCTGGACGAAACCAGAAGCTAAATAGGAATATAATTGACAACGTGATAAAATAAATGAAAGTGCCAGATGTAGCCTCGATATAATGAGAGACTGCGTGTCACCATGGCGACAATGATGTTAATTCAGTACGGAAACAAAGCTGAAAATAAAAACAACATTGCAGGCGGTTATGTGTGGATGGCACAAAGTTTAGTTCGGTGCATGAATGGAAAGAATGCGTGACGAAATCATTTCCGCCATGGAGAGCACTGATTGATTTGCAGTGCGAGCGAGCGGTTGCCTAACAGACAGGCGTGTGGTCCGCGGACTAATGGAAACTGCTACACGTGACAGGAGGTGTGACTTTTTCCATTTCATTTCATAAACCACTTGTTGCCGCAACTATATTTTAAAGTTTCCACCTACATTGAAAATTGCTTCATTCAGACATTTCCTGCTTTTGAAGTTCTCAGAGTACCGAAGAACGGGGCCTATTGCTCAAAGCTATGATGTTGTACATTACAAGTTACTGATGAAAGTTCCTGTAAACTATGGAGTTTTAGTTTCCTGTTACGCAAAATAATTGAAATTTCTTGTAGATTACCAAGCTGTTTTCATAATACTGGGAGGGGGTTAATACTAGGAGGAAGAAGAATAAAGTACGTAAATTTTGGTCCACACCTGTGGAGTAACGGTCAGCGCGTCTGGCCGCGAAATCAGGTGGCCCGGGTTCGATTCCCGGTCGGGGCAAGTTACCTGATTGAGGTTTTTTCCGGGGTTTTCCCTCAACCCAATATGAGCAAATGCTGGGTAACTTTCGGTGCTGGACCCTGGACTCATTTCACCAGCATTATCATCTTCATCTTATTCAGACGCTAAATAACCAAAGATGTTGATAAAGCGTTGTAAAATAACCTACTGAAATAAAATAAACGTAAATTTTGCTGATGATATGGCGTTGTTACCAATACAGGAGACGATACTAAGGGATATGCTACTGGAGCTGAATGACAGCTGTGAGCAGTATGGGATGAAGATAAATGCAAACAAGACGAAGACCATGGTCATAGGAAGAAAAATAAAGAAGGTAAAAGTGCGAATTCTAAATGAGGCAGTAGAGCAAGTGGACAGCTTCAAATACTTGGGGTGTACTATAAGCAGTAACATGAGCTGCTGCCAGGAAGTCAAAAGGAGGATAGCAATGGCAAAGGAAGCTTTTAATAGAAAAAGGAACATCTTCTGCGGACCTATGGAGAAAGAACTAAGAAAGAGACTAGTGAAGTGCTTTGTATGGGGTAGAAACATGGACATTACGACGAAGTGAAGAGAAGCGACTAGAAGCATTTGAAATGTGGATATGGAGAAGAATGGAGTGTGTGAAATGGACAGACAGAATAAGAAATGAAGCTGTGTTGGAAAGAGTGGGTGAAAAAAGAATGATGCTGAAACTGATCAGGAAGAGGAAAAGGAATTGGTTGGGTCACTGACTGAGAAGAAACTGCCTACTGAAGGATGCATTGGAAGGAATGGTGAACGGGAGAAGAGTTCGGGGCAGAGGAAGATATCAGATGATAGACGACATTAAGATATATGGATCGTATGCGGAGGAAGGCAGAAAATATAAAATAGGAAAGACTGGAGAATCCTAGGTTTGCAGTGAAATAAAAGTCATTTGGCAGAACATTATGAATGTACAGTAGTGGCAAAGAAACCAGACCGACGGAATAATCAAAGTCCCCGAAATGAGCCACTGCGCATGCCACGCCCGCATTCACAAGATAGCGAGTAATCTATTGAAATTGTTGTAGTTTCGACTGCTGACGTAGCCCATTTTAATTTTAATTTTATTGGGTTAATTTATGACGCTGTATCAACATCTAGGTTATTTAGCGTCTGAATGAGATGAAAGTGATAATGCCGATGAAATGAGTCCGGGGTCCAGCACCGAAAGTTACCCAGCATTTGCTCGAAAGTTACCCCAGAAAAAACCTCAACCAGATAACTTGCCCCGACCGGGATTCGAACCCGGGCCACCTGGTTTCGCAGCCAGACGCGCTGACCGTTACTCCACAGGTGTGGACGACGTAGTCCATTTCGAAGCCATTAGAAAATAAGCTGGTAAAGAAATAGAAGATTAAGAAGTAGAACAAAGGGCAGAATAGCAACAGAGGAGGATAAAGGGGAAAAAGGACTGACAGTGAAGAAGAAGAAGAAGAAGAAGAAGAAGAAGAGAAGACGAAGGGGGGAGATGTTAAAGCAGGGAAGGGGGAGGTCTCGCAAGACACATTGCAGCCGGGGAGGCAAGCCCTCCCATCAATGGACCCATTTCTACTCTTCTCGCCCATATAACAAAAATCGCTTAGCTGCTCATCTCCCCATACATAATACATACACATAATGCATACGGAACGCTGAGACTGGGTGTCGCGTCTTTGAGCCCGGGCAGCCACGAAACCGCGCTGTCTGTCTGGGCAACATTGTTCACAGGAACGGCATCGCAACACATCTCTCTCTTTATCGCATCTCTTTGCTCTAAATATGTGAGACTCGCGTTAACAAACTCGGATTTCTACGTCTAAAATTCGAGTTTTAGCGAAAATCTGTTGCGAAAAGACGCAGGTAGGTTTACTGAAGATAAATCCTTTTCCTCTGGAATTTCATCATATGTCCAAAACCGTCAATAATCCTCAACAACTCTGCAGAAAGCAATAAGAAACCACAACAAGGAGCCATCTCGATTGTGTGGTTGCTAGAGAGACCCCAAAATGTTGGGTAGCTGCCCTTTTTTAAAGGTTCAGGCTACTGATTAATAAATAAAAACACAGTTTAATTTCTTAATTAAAGATTTTTTCTTTCTCTGAATATTAATTTTTATAATTTATAAATTTAACCAGGGGGTCTATAAATTAAAAGAGCAATTATCTCTAACGGGGTGAATTTTTATTATTCATTTATATGATTGCACAAAAGACAATTTACTGCATGCAATGAATCTCTCAAAACATTTAATGCTAAACAATTAAAAACTTCAAGAGGTAATATTTTTGATAGGATACATTGTAAAAATACGAATTATTAAATATTGCTGAAAATGTTTCTTATAAAGTAAGATTATACTAATCATTATTTTATTATTATTCGTACATATTTAAATTATATTTCTGAGACGTTATTTCAGTTGCAAGCAAGCATACTTTCTTTGAAATTTAATCAGTGGCGTGTTAGCCCTTACCACGTTTTATTAGTATTAGTATTAGTATTTATTTATTTAACCTGGTAGAGATAAGGCCGTCAGGCCTTCTCTGCCCGTCTACCAGGGGATTACAAGTATAATATTGTAAATTTTATTAGTAACAACAATGTAATTTATTCGCCACAACAATAATTCCTTCCTACAATTCGCCTTAAACGCTCTCGTCAACAATTGGATCCTCACTCAACACAGTATTCGTTATAGCACTCCACCGACGACAATGACAATTTACTTGGACTATTACGCACAACAATGAACTGTTAATCTTAACTAGTATTTACAAAGCACTATTTACAAATCAGAACTACCAGTTCTCAGTTCACAGTTCTTCTATCTCAGTCACTCGAGTTCACGGTATCTCGAACCACAGACCTTCAAAGACAGTTCACTGTACTCGAACTCGGGTCCCTCCAACTGCGGTCCACTGCACTCGAACTCAGGTCCCTCCAACTGCGGTCCACTGCACTCGAACTCAGGCCTTCGGATGCTGACGCAGATGCGGACGCACACTCGAGTCGAACTCTGGCTGGCTTGCTTGCTCTGGCTTACTCACTGACTGAATAACTGAAAACTGGAAACTCTGAAACTGCTGTCGTTCCTTCGCGTCCGTAATTTATAACCACAGCGACGTAGCCTCGAAGGTTCCACGCGTCTCTAGAGATGGCACTCCAGAGAAATCCACTTCGACGGATTTCTGGAATAGTCGGGAAGGTCGTTCCACATTCACTGTGTTAAGTAGCAGCTGCGCGCGCAGCCTTCCCTCGCGTGTAGGCTCCTTTCCCCTTTCCCCGTGAAGCCCGCGCGATATGCTCTCTCGCGGGACGCTGGTCGTGAGTTCGAATCTCACGTCGCTGTCACAATATGAACAACGCGTGGAATTTTGAACCCGTAAACTGTAAGTTCCTTATCTCAAAATATTTGTTTGAATCCTCTTCACAATCCCCAAAAAGTTTTCGGTTGAATTGTGGGACACTCTGTATATAAGGAAAATATATACTATGTTTTTGCTTTTCCTCGTGAATCCAATAACAAAGAAAATACATATATATACATATATATATATATATATATATATATATATATATATATATATATATATATATATATATATATTTTCATCCAACATCCCAGAATTCAAGAAGTGTCCTCACACAACCAACTTTAACTTGAATCTCTGCTTCCAACATCATTTGCATCTCAAATAATATTAATTTTTCTTACATCAATGGCCTGTTCAATTATTCAGTGATGATATCGACATTATTTACACACCTCTCATTTCTTGCAGTCCACAAATCAACGACAGCGGTTTGCAATGCTCATAATCAGCAGAATTCTCCTGATATTCCTGCCACTTTATTTGCACACAAGTCTTTGTTGCCTGGAATGTTTGACGCGATAAAGTCAGAAGGAAAGCGCAGGTCCTACCTCCAAACACACTAACAAATCCTTGATAAAACCTTCTATTGCCGCGGTGTGCCAGATAAGATTAGGCCTAGCTGTCGGCACGGTATTAATGTTTCTCTACTCCACACGAGGAAGCAACGAAACCATTCACTTTATTTTATTGGGTTATTTTACGACGCTGTATCAACATCTCGTCTGAATGATATGAAGGTGATAATGGCGGTGAAATGAGTCCGGGGTCCAGCACCGAAAGTTACCCAGCATTTGCTCGTATTGGGTTGAGGGAAAACCCCGGAAAAAACCTCAACCAGGTAACTTTCCCCGACCGGGATTCGAACCCGGGCCACCTGGTTTCGCGGCCAGACGCGCTGACCGTTACTCCATAGGTGTGGACACCATTCACTTCTACGTAATGCAAGAATAATTGCGAACGAAACCGGTCATTTCCAACGAAAACAAAACATGAGGTTTTTACGGTTTCGATATGTTTAGGGAGGCATGTTGCTGAATATGTTACTGTTTTTATCCTAATTCAGTCATTACCATGAGAAATAGTGTGGTAAAATCAGTATTTGCAATCAAAACCGGATAATTCCATATTATACTAATACCAATATTTTCATTGTCTTTTTTCTATCAAAAACGGGCATTTCCAACACTCTGTATGTGTTGCAATTACCAATCCATTCAAAATTGGTCATTTCCACTTCTATGTGCAAGAATGATAATATCTTATTGCTAACTAGCCGTACCCGTGCGCTCCGCTGTATAATTACATAATTAAAATACGACGTTTGATCCAGGGAACATTTGTGTTTGATAGAAGGATAAATCGTTTATTATGTTACTTAATTTAAATTGTATTAAAAAAATTATCATTTTGATCCAGAGACCACTCATTTGGTCTAAAAATTATTTTAGGAAATACAGAAAACGAATGTACAGAATAGCCTATCAAGTTTTCTGTGCATAAGAAGCAATTTTAATCTTACCTGTCCTCGATTCACTCAGAAGTTACTGTAATAACATTATAGCATTATGTCCATCTAGAGAAACTACACTTTCCAATGGTGAATTAATAATTAATTATACAAATCGGTTAATTTAGCTTCCGATATTACTTCATACAAACACAGAAACATTCTCTGTAGGCTATGTTTCATAGCTTTCGATTGTTGTTGTCCAAGGCCCCTTATAGACGAAGTCATTTGTTTTTTATTTCATTACACCGCCTTAAATGGCGTTGTTATTGTAATTTTGAAACTCATTTATCTCATTGAATATTAGTCCTATCAAAATTTTGCAAAGAATAAAACTTATCGGAAATTATTTTTAAAGAAACTTTTGTTATGTAACATTTGTCGTGAAAATTAATAATAACGGAGATATTTCGATTTATTTAATTCAAGCCCCCTTATAACCCTCTTTTAAATAAAATATTTTGAATGTCATATAGCCTAAAATCTAAGTTAGAACGAACTTAATTTATATTCCAATTTTCATATAAATCGGTTCAGCCATTATCGCGTGAAAAGGTAACAAACATCCAGACAGACAGACATACAAACAAAAATTTAAAAAAGCGATTTTCGGTTTCAGTGCGGTTAATTATATATGTTAGGACCGATTACTTTTGGAAAATCGAAAATTACCAGAAAAATTTCGGCTACAGATTTATTATTAGAATAGATTGACAATTAAATTATGAAAAGGAGCAGATAACTAAGGTTTAAAGTCTTAATGGTTATCACGATTGGTTTAAACATGACGTAAGTGCAAGTTTGAACCAATAAATTATTGAGATTTGCGATAAATGTATTAGTTTAGGAAATTGTATATTTATTATGTATAACTACAGAAGAACCTCTATTATCCGTGGTAATGAAGGGGATGGACTGAACGGTTGATCGAAAAAATCGGATAATCCGTACCATGGAAGATTTGTAATTTCCTCCATGGTCTTGTATTTAACTCGCTAGGTAGTGGATCAGTTCACTAATTTAAGTCTGGTTTTCAACAAGGGGCACGGAAATCCTTTGTAATGACTGTCTCAGGAAAGATAGGAATAAAGGAGGTCTCATGTTGTAGATTTACATACTTTTTTACACTTTATCCTTGTTTTTTTTACTAAATCGCGCAATTGTAACTCCAATCTCGTATTCTGATGCGAGATGAGCCACAGTTTCTCTTTCTCAAACCATTCTATTATTTCCATTTTTTATACTTAGCACAACACGTTTTTTGTTATCATCCGTGGAAGACATTATATATATAAGTTACATTATAGAACGGCAATTCGAACAGTAGACAATGTTATATAACGATAAAGGCTTGTAATAACACTCTCTAGCAAAAACGTACGTAGAACCTACTAATATGATGTACAAAACAGTACTTCATATAAGTTATTTATTTCTGAAGAAAAAAAGTCCGAGAAATAGACAGTCGGATAATCCGCCAATCGCTTAATAGGATGACGGATAATCGGGGTTCTAATGTACTTTTGTATATACATCTTTTTGTTAAATTATTAAGTTTTGTACTTTTGTGAACTAATATCAATAAATCTATCCATCTTATTGCTAATTGAAATTATTGTAAAAGTGTAGGGCGGTTTTGTATGGAAATTTAAGTTAGAAGTTACTGAAAAATGTAGGCCTATTAAGTAAGATTGAATCAAGGGATTTAACAAAGAATGAACACTATTCTATTGCCTTTAAACAACGGTTTGTTCATGACTATCTACAGTACTTTGCACTGCACTTTTTAAACATTTATACAAATAAAAATAATGATTTCAACACTAATTCATAATACGATGTAAGAGTAATGGAACGGAGAAAAATTCTCTCCGGCGCCGGGATTTGAACCCGGGTTTTCAGCTCTACGTGCTGATGCTTTATCCACTAAACCACACCGGATACCACCCCGGCGTCGGACAGAATCGTCTCAGATTAAGCTCCAACTCTTGGGCTCCCTCTAGTGGCCGCCCTCTGCACTACGTCATAGATGTCTATGAACGTAGGACCGAAGTCCACACATGTGCTGAGGTGCACTCGTTATGAGTGACTAGTTGGCCGGGATCCGACGGAATAAGCGCCGTCTTAAATCACGAAGTGATTTACGCATATCATATATATTATTTTAATGTACCGAAGTACATATGATATTTCCATGCAGATATTCTGCGTCATCATACGATGTAAGAGTAATGGAACGGAGAAAAATTCTCTCCGGCGCATGGAAATATCATATGTACTTCGGTACATTAAAATAATATATACTAATTCATAAAGTAAACATCAGCTAGAGAAATTATTGATTTTTACATTCTGAAATAAAATTTGATTAAAATGTGGAATTTTTGCGACTCCCGAAAAAAAAATACGGGGGCATCGGACACCTAGACCAAAAAGGGGCCTGTCTTCCCTTTATAATAGGCATGCTGAATTCAGACATCGTCCTCTTCTACAATAAATGGTATCTTCAGAATCTTGGATTTATTCCTATTTATTTTTCTGTAAAGCCCTTCACCTGTGTTAACTATTTTACATGACCATCTGTAGTAGACGAAAAGAATGAAACAAAACAAATGACAATTGACAGCGATGTACGTTGATAAAGAATCCACTTCCTGACGATCATCGCCAGCGATGATCGTCGTAGCTTGAAACTGACCAACCAGTAATCAGTCTCTTTCACTGATATAATTTGGATCTTTAGTTCAGTTCAGTAGAACTCAATGGCAGCACCAGTTCTTCGTATATGAATTCCATCTAAAATAGAATATTTACTAAAATTAGAATTATTAATATTATTAATTTTATACAAACTCCTAAAAATATTTTCTCAACTTCACTCCTTGTTTCATATGAAAGAATTTCTACCACTTAGTCTAAAAAAGAATCTTATGCAGACGCTTGTAATGCCCCATTTTGATTATTGCGATTCCTTACTAACTAATGTAAGTTCACTCTTAGCTGAGAGACTACAACGTGTTCATAATGTGTGCATACGATTCATCTGCAATACTCATAAATTTGACCATATAACACCTTCCCTCCAGTTACTTTCATGGGTGCGTCTGAAGGAACGAAGAACAATACATTCACTGTCTCTTCTGTTTAGAATCATGCATACTTCTACTCCGAATTATCTGTTATCGCGCTTTCAGTTTCTTACAACTCTTCGAAACCGACATCAAGCACTTCTTTCTATCCCTCATCATAGAACGTCTTTATACTCATCTTCCTATACTGTAGAAATACCTCGCCTCTGGAATTCGTTACCTAATGACGTCAGGGACTGCCGGACTTTCTCACAATTCAAAATTAAATTGGAAAATTTTGTCTTGTTTAATGCTTTTTAGGTATTGCTAGAAGTGTTGATTTGTGTTTTTTACTCTAGATTAAAATCGCAAATTTCTTGTTAATGTTAGTTAATTAGTTAGGATACAATTAATTATGATACTTAATCACTCATTTAAAATTTGTGTGACTGCAACCTGTGTAAATTTTTGTGTGACTTTACTTTGTATATAGTGTTTTTTTTTCTTTTTATTTCTGTTATTGTATTTGTATTTCTGGTGGTGTGGAAGAGAAGGCCTGATGGCCTTAACTACACCAGAATAAATAAATAAATAAATAAACAAACAAACAAATAAATAAATAAAAGTTCTAAATTGGATTTTATAAAATTATAAATCTCAGAGTTTGAGCACCTAGAAATCCGTTCCATACTGATGAATTATTATCTAATCTTTCGACAAACCGGCTATGGGCCTCAACAGAGACGACTAGCAAGGCATTTCCTTGGGGATGAAAGCTTTTAGCAGGTATACCGATATCCCTACTGCTGATTAGTTCCGATTGTCTCTTGGGAGATTTAACAACCTGCTGCTCTTACGGGACCTTTAATGGGGTAGGTTTGCTCTGCTTTTTACATTTCATGTCGCAGTCTTTCTCATAAACAAGTTTTATTACGAATACTGTGCTAATATCATATACTGTGAACTGTAATAAGTGTGTAGTAATCCAGAATATACCAAGTCGAAAAGAATTAATTAGTATTTCATTTAACTGCAGAATATTCAACGTAGGCAACAAACTGGCACACAAATTTTGCGCCAAGCTCCTATCAGAAACAAGGATCTTTAACGTGTCGTAAAATACAAAGGCCTCCCAGCTTTACTTTCTTCCCAGAAGAAGCCATACCAAGGGCTTTATCATCGCTCTTCAAAAATCCATCATATTCGGTCTAGTTTGAACTCTGACAAGAGAAATATTACAGAAAAATATGCAGTTTACATTTAGGCCGCCTTGGTAAGTCGCCCAGCAGAGCTCTGGTTTTCAGCGACCGCGGACCCGAGTTCTAGTGCCGGCGATGGCGGAGTTAGGTCTATATGTGTGATAGACAACCTAAGATTGCTAGAGTTTTTCTGAAGACTTTTGAGTTTTTTTTTTTTTCCCCTCATTTGATAGGAGGCAAAGTGAATCTCGGGGCCGTTATGGAAGTCTAGCAATGAGCAAATCTCGTCACCAACTGAGATCGAAGCCCATTTATTATTATTATTATTATTATTATTATTATTATTATTATTACTATTATTATTATCTCTGATTGAGATTTTGTCTGAACGTATATCTATTATCAGGCAGTATATCTCACTTGACGATTTTTTTTGTATACATCTGAAGACTGAGTAGTGTAATATGTAGCTAATCGGCGTTGTATACAATGGAGGGGGAAAGAAACTGGCCACACTACCCCATTATCTCCGGGCCTAGTTGCCTCGAGTGGTACCTTGTTGGTATCACTTGTGAGGTTCAGACCTGTCTTCGGACAGTTGACTAAACAACTATTATTATTATTATTATTATTATTATTATTATTATTATTATTATTATTATTATCATTATTATCGTCGTTGCAGGTAGCAGGCCCAGCAAGAGGGCGCTATCTGTGCTGTCCCGCTGGAAGCCCTTCAGCATGGGGTTCAGCAGCCTGGTGGGCCGCTACCCGCCGCGCGCCCCGCTCGTGTCCATGATCCCGGAGCTGGACTTCGTGTCTGCGGAGACGCGCGGCACCCTGCGGCCCGTGGGCCAGCCGCTGCGGTGGGGGCGGCGCTAGTGCGGTGCAGCCGTCATCTGTCAAGCTGAATACAAAGCTGTCACCATCTCCATGTACACTTCTAGTCCCATCCGACGCTTCTCTATCTGAATGCTTCACCCCTCTGTTTAAGTATGAGGTACCTGTACATTGAATAAAGTGTGGATCGGAGTGCCTGTATACAGTTCTTGCGTAAACAATTGAAAC
The DNA here is from genome assembly GCF_040183065.1 of Periplaneta americana. Classification (NCBI taxonomy): domain Eukaryota; kingdom Metazoa; phylum Arthropoda; class Insecta; order Blattodea; family Blattidae; genus Periplaneta; species Periplaneta americana. The sequence continues at coordinate 183,162,647 of NC_091122.1, read as the reverse complement.
ACGACATGTAAATAAAACACTTTTTTTTTTTCGAATATCCAACATTTTCCAGTTATGATGTTTTGTTCATTATATTTATCCCACCTTCTCCTCGCACTTTGCACTCCATTCATATCCCTACTTCTTGTGAAATGTTGACAACTCTGTCCTACGGAAAAGGGACAGACTGGTAAATGGAGTAGAGACCAGAATAAGGTTCCCAGACGTCCCGTAAAATACGGGATCGTCCAGTTTTTCGCTAATGCGTCCCGTTGTCCCGAGAAAAGTCTTCGGATCAGCTTTCCTCCCGTATTTTAGAGTTCTAAACTGAGGAAAAACGGAAAAGTTGCAATGTCTATTCTGTATTACAAGTTACAAACATCGCACTTCATCATTGCAGGTAACTGTAGATGGACTATTATGAAACAATATTATTGTGGGTTATTAATTTCTCAAGGCGAGTGATGGCAACACCAAACGTTTAGATGAAGTCTGGGTGGATCTTTTTAAAAGTACTGAAGGAGAACTCTCAAATTTGAAGAGGGGAGTGGAGTTCATTATGTCTATCCCTGGAACAAATGCGTGTGTCGAAAGATTACTTTCTCGCATGAACGCTCTATGGACTGACGAGAAAAATAAGTAATCTGTAAAAACAGTCAAATGATTCTTCAGTGAGGATTGTGCTGCTTTCATACATAATTCTTCAACATAAACATTTGTTAAATGAAATTCATTCTTCAGAGAAATATGGCAAGGCCATGGCGGATTGATTAATAAGAATATTGTCACGTGAGTAACGTGGTGTATTTTGTAGCTATTTCTGTAATAACTTACTAAAAGCAATTTTAAGGCAACTTACATAAAGAAGCTACGTAAAGATTATATGCAAATATGCTCCCTAACAATTCTGTTTACTATTTGTTTGCTTACCCTTAGTTAGTTAGTAAAGTGTGTGTGTAGTAAACTTTGCTACACACACACTTTGAAAGATTGGCATATTTGATGGGTGCGCATACTAAACTTACTCAGAGAAAAGTGAGGTGTCCCATATTTTTTTCCAATATGTCTGGGAACCCTAGATAGACAGACAGACGACATTACGAACCAGTACGATACACTATAATCTCCGTTATCCGCAGTAATGAAGGTGATGGGCTGAAGAGTTAATCGAAAAAAATCGGATAATCTGCACCATAAAAGATTTTCGTAAATTTAGTGAATAATGCTTACACTTTCGTAATTTCCTCTATGGCCTTATATTGAACACTGTAGGTAGTGAATCAGAAGTTCACTAATTTAGGTCTGTTAACAACGGGTTTTTAAGGGCAAAAAACTGCTTGTAATGGCTATTTGTGAAGGTTTCATGTTGTAGGTTTCCGTATATATATACACGTTATTTTCCTTGATTTTTATTAAATTCACACAGTTGTGACTCCAACCTCGTATTCTGGGATCAGTCACAGTTTATCGTTCCCCAAACCACTGAGTTATTTACACTTTTTATACTTAGCACAACACTATTTCTTTTGATATCGTGGAAGGCATTTCATATAGAAGTTATAGCCTACAGTACGACAATTCGAAGAGTAGACCATACTGTGTAAAGGTAAAGTCTTATAATACCTTCTCTATAAAAAATAAAGTGCTAATGTAACGTACAGTACTTCAGATATTTCTCTAGCAAAAAAAAAAAAAAAAAAGCAAGGAAAGACAGTCGCATAACCTGTCAGTCGGTTAATAGGGTGACGGATAATCGAGGTTCTACTATATGCCCATAACTAGAGATCGGATTTGTAGGTTTTTACCTAATTTTTTTTCTTGCTTCTGAACTTGTAATTTCTTCAATACTTTTCGGAATCATTATCGTAGGAGTCGTATATGTGAATTCTGTTGAATCTAAAAAAAACCTAAATTGGATCTTAGTACCTAAAAATACTTAAATCATTGTTGATGACAGTTATCCTGTATTTACTGCGTTATATATTGATTTTTCCGCAAAAATGATTAAAAACATTGATTTTAGTTTCAATCTCTGAGTTTGCCTTGTAAGTCACATTGCAGCCTAAATATTTAAATGTATTTACTTGTTGTACAATTATATTATTTTTTTTATTGGGCAGAACAGTGAGGAAGGAAACTTTATTAAAATTTTACAAAGTTATGGTTCTACCAGCATTCCTTTATGGCGGTGAGAGTTGGACATTAAGAAAAGATCAAGAACGTAGAATTGTAGCCAGCGAAATGAAGTTCTTGAGATATGTGGCAGGTTACACCTTGATGGATAAGAAGAGAAATGAAGATATAAGGAAGGAGCTAAAAATGGAAAGTTTAATCCAGACGATTAACAATTACAGAACTAACTGGATACAACATGTAGACCGAATGCCTGAAACACGCATGACAAAAGCTGCTCTACAGTACATGCCTAGAGGAAGAAGATCGCTGGGAAGACCTAGAAAGAGATGGCGAGATCAATTGTGAGAAGACGTAACAGGCCATTCGAGAGGCCTAATACTTATTTGAAGATGATGATGATGATGATATATTGATTTTTTTTTATTTTGAGAGAAACATCAATACATTTCAAAACAGAAAGAGAGAGAGAGAGATAGAGAGAGAGACAAGAACTCTCTCGACGTGGAGGAGGCTGTCTCAATCCCTAAAGCAAAATCTGTACTTAGCAGTGACAACATGTATGACTCCCTTGCTTTCCTCAAGGCACATTTCAGTGACCTTCCAAAATATATTGAGTACTTGGAATCTTCGTCGCTACAACTGAAAGATGCAATTCGTGTCATTGACTCGCTTCTACAGAAACAAGTACCAGGACCTGTGGGTGAAGCCGACACATTAAAACTGAAGAAAGTATTGCAGAGGAATCCAGGGTTTGAAAAATGAAAAATGTGTGCACCATTCTGCAGGGGAAAAGCCTCAATTGTCAGTTACCATGGGTACCTGCTGCAGTGGCAGCGATGAAATTTGCGCCTATGACGTCATGTGCTGTCAAAAGAACCTTTTCGTCCTTCAGATGTATTTTTGAGAGATAATAGAAAAAAACTTCTCAGTCGAGAATCTTGAAAAGTATTTGGTCATATATTGCAACCAGCAACAGTACCAGTAAATAATGTTGTTTTGTTTGCTTGTTTGTTACTTTTTAAAATAATTCTTGGTCAAGTTTTAACAAAATTTAATCCAAAAGTTGTGTGTGTACTGTACCTTTTATCTATTGAAAATTGAAATTTATGTAGTTATATCAAGGCAAATTATATTAGATATAAAATGATAATTGTTACAATAATTTATTGAAAGTACAAATAATGTTAAAGGGAAAGGAGCAAAAATTTCGAATCTTATAAATTTTGATAAATAGTTTGGTTCTTGAAAAGGTCAGTTTCGTGGTCCATGTTGCCTTAATAAATATATGTTTATTTTTAAGACTAGCCTAACTGTAAGGATGCATTTGCGACCCCTTTCACAGGGTGGACATAAAACTAAAAAAAAACCTATTTCACCTAAAATGGTCTTTTTAAAAACCTAAAAATCCGGTCCCTACTCATAAGAATATTCTATGATTCTGAATAGGGAACAAAGCGATGCTCTTTCAAAAGATGCAGTTACAACTGTTGGCTTTACCTTTATCTTGAAGTGGGGGAAAAAGAATAAGGAGAGATGAGAAAGACACCCTAATCGTTGGAGTTGTACAGACTAGGAATGAGTTTTGGCGGGAATGGGAAAGGTGAATGTTTCGGTGAGATTGAGAAAGGACTGAATGTTTTCTCGGTATTACAACAAGAAAGGACGTTGGGGTAATAGGTGACGTCATAGCTCAACTGAACTACTAAGGTCTCTGTGTACTTAACTTCATAGCAGAAAAGAATCACGGAAAATCAAGTAAAGGCTGGTTCACAATAAACCGGGAACGAGAACCAGAATGAAAACGAGAAGCAGAGGACGTGAATATGAAAATTTTTGATTCACAATAAACCGAGAACGTAGACGACTATGCATATCGATATGCATGTCAATAACGATATGCAAAGTCGATATTACGCATTCTGATGTTATTTGTGTAAAATTGATCAATGGCGTTCTTTCATGAGTACAAGGCAGCCAACATAAACACAGGTTAACTAACTTCGAAATTTCAACTGAAACATTTCATTAGGTACGGTACTATAAATATGCCCATGCATCTTCATTATCAAAACCTGTTTTAAGTCTACCATGACGTAAAATAATCAGAGAAGAAACATTTGTAATAGAACAAAAATGAACACAACAGTAGTTATTGGATTGAAGCATGAATATGTAGTGTGTAATACAACCAATGCAGTAAAAAAATATGATTCACTTACGATCGGTGTTCAAAGATGCAGCTATTTCTCATCTTTATACGAGGCGCGCCGCTTATCGTAAACGTGAGGATTTTCCTCAACACTCACTATTAGAATCTCATCAAATAAAACTTGCTCCATGATGCACAGCACAGAACAAAATAATGAATAGGTTATGTCACGGTCTTCTTGCTACAAAATATACGACGACAAAATAGCTTTTAGATGGCAATAGAATGAATCTAGTGGGCTGTGATCGGAAACGTGAACGCCAAAGTTGAAACTTGGCCAACTCTCTGTTCCCGATCCCGGGCTCCGTCAAGCTTTTCGTTAATTGTGAATGCTCACATTTAAATGTACATATTTTAACAATTTTACCGTTTTCGTTTTCGTTCCGATTATCATTTCCGGTTTATTGTGAACCAGCCTTTATTGCTGAACCCGTAAGAGACGCAAAACTGACCGCCAGTTGTGGCATAGGCCACAAGGTGGATTACATCATTTCATCCTTTCCATCAATCACATGATCAGGTAGAGCGGGTTCGTAAAAACTATCTAGTGGTGGAATTCAACGCAATGTCGTTCGGAAAATACCAGTTCAAACAGCAATGGGAAAACGAATACTTCTGCATTAAAAACAATCACAAAGTTCTTTTTCCTACCTCTTTTAATGTGCGAAAGTTATTTTTATTACCATTATTCAAGGGGACAATTTGTAGAACGATGATAGATGAAGCGTGAAGAATTCTTTAGAACTCCCCGAGTCATCTTTATCATCACACATTCCATGTGGATTGAACCCGGGTCTCCGATATATAAAGCCAACGATCTAATATTTCGGCGCAAGTGTGTCTTCTCTGTGGAGAAAAAATTGGATGCTGTCAGATTTTTACTAGTAACCACGAATAAAATTTAAGTTATCGATAGGGTCTACCTTCTTGTTGCTATGTTACACTGATCAAACGCACATCCGGTTTTCCCCTCAGTATTTGTTTATCGTCTTCTTACATATCAAACCTTTTAACCTGATCCGTCTATAAGGAAAATCATCTCTGTATCCAATCTAGGCATTCCCATATCCTTGGATCTTTCAGTTTGATGGTTCATCAATATATTTGAAAAGCTGTTTTCATTCGCAATGTGTTCGCTCCAATGCCTTCATTAATGCCGGCCAGTTTCTCGAAAGACGAGATAATGATCATTAGTTACCAAAACTTAAAGTTTCTACTTCCGTAATTTGAGTGCTCAGATTCTTGAAAGTTCTGTTAGCTTACTAATGAACAGTTAACTGATGAAGAATTTAACGAATGAGGAAGTAAGGCTAGTTCACAATAAACAGGGAACGAAAACGAGAATAAGAACGAAAAAATTTAAAAAAAAGTATTAAAATATGAGCATTCACAATTAAAGAGAAGCTTGCCGGGAACGGGAACGGAAAGTTGGCTAAGTTTCAACTTCGCCGTTCTTGTTTCCGATCACAGCCTCCCTAATAGATTCATTGTTGTCATCAAAAAGCTATTTGGTCGTCGTATATTTTGTAGCAAGGAGGCCGTGACATAATATTTTGTCCATTCATTGCTTGTAAGCAGAAATTCAGTAGAATCACTTTCCATATAGCCTATGCTACGTGTGCATGCGACCAGTCTACCACGTGAATTGAATTCTGAAATATTCTGTAATCTGTGTTTATGTTGGTTGGCTTGTACTCTTGAGAGAAAGACATTGGTCAAGTATACACAAATAACATGAGTGTACTATTGTTGATTTGTTATAGGCCTAAATATGATTTTAGTGATGAAAAAAAATATGGTTCATTTATGCGTCGCCGGATGTGCCGGAATTTTGACCCGCAGGAGTTCTTCTACATGCCAATAAATCTACTGACATGAGCCTGTGCATTTAAACACACTTAGGCCTAAATGCCATCGACCTGGGCCGGGATCGAACCCCTAACCTCAAGCACAGAAGGCCAGCGCTATACCGACTCGCTACCAGGCCGACTTTGGTGATGAATGAAGCCGGTGATATTCAGGGATGTTGTGGGCTGAATTCCCTGACATTTGCCTTACGGTTAAGGGGAAACCCTGAAAAATCTCAACCAGGTAATTTAATCCGACCGGCAATCGAACCCGGACCCTCTGCTAAGAGACCAGCATGCTAACCCCTATACCACAGAGGTGGTCCCTGGTACTTTTCTTTGCTATATTTTCTAAAGAAATCAACACATTTCTATCGAAATTCAAAATTAAGTTAGAAACGTACTTTTTGTCTAACGAAATGTATTAAGCCTATTATTAAATTACTAGATGTAATCGATTACATCCTTTGTACGAACAGTTATTATTGCATTTGTTCACACTATTAATTGCCCTTTCTCGTTTAATTATTTAGATTACTAATATTAATATAAGTTCTGATTAATAATATACAAATTTTAGTCAGAGCGTCTGACCGCGAAACCAGGTGGCCCGGGTTCGATTCCCGGTCGGGGCAAGTTACCTGGTTGAGGTTTTTCCGGGGTTTTCCCTCAACCCAATATGAGTAAATGCTGGGTAACTTTCGGTGTTGGACCCCCGACTCATTTCACTGGCATTATCACCTTCATCTCATTCAGACGCTAAATAACCTTAGATGTTGATAAAGCGTCGTAAAATAACCTACTAAAATAAAAAAAATACAAATTTTAATTTTTTAATGTTTTTTCTTTCGTTGTTAACTGTATAGCATCTATTAGTGCTTTTTTATGGTTTTATCTCTCTCTCTCTCTTTATTTCTTCTGTGGCTTTACTTTGTATATAGTATATTTTTTTCTGTTTATTTATATTATTGTGTTTGTATTCCTGGTGTTGTGGGAGAGAAGGCCTGATGGTCTTAACTACACCAGAAAAAAAATATTAACCCGGCACACTCACAATCACATCCATACAAATTTCCAGATTCTAGACACCCGGACAATTTTTCTTCTTCAAGAAAAATTCACCGAGAGTCGAACCCGTGACCTCCAGATCTGGAAGCCAGCATGCTGACCAACAAAACCATGGAGGCAGTCTTCAATGTTTTTGCATATCTTTTTTGTTTTGTGTTACTGTCATTGTAAACGTTCTTGTTTTGTTTGAATGAACGTTATTAATTTGTTTTTCGATGTATGTAGGCCTATACATAATATTTCTGGTGATGAGAAAATGGCCTTAATACCACTAGAATAAATAAATGTATTATTATTATTATTATTATTATTATTATTATTATTATACACTCTTAGTCTATTAATATCGTATACAAAATCGGAAACTTCGAATGTAGGCCTAGTCCTCTGAAACTCCACCATGACTTTTAGGACACAGTGTACTTTTTTTGAGAACCAGGAATTAAAGTTTCTTCGAACTTTTATGCAGAGTCCTGCACTTTCCCTCCCCCAGTATTTCAGAGAAGTCGGCGAGTATGATCATGATTAAATTATTAAATAACCAATGTTCAATTACACTCAACTGAAGCATTAATCTGAACAATCAAATAGTTTCAAGAAATAAGAATTAACGCCTCGTGAAGTTTACATAACACTGAGATAACTTTCAAGTTATTGATCCCTCCTATACAAGGCGTTCGTACTATATTGGCAGCATGATACCGGTCTTCATATTACGGCATAGGAACGTATGACGTGTGTTATAACCCGGAAGCTTATGGAGCTATGAGAGGTCTTCTTCCCAACAGACACCGTTCGTTTACTCAATCGATATCTCGAAAGCTACCGTCTTACTCACGAGGAAGAGGGATTGTTCGAATGAATGAAGTGGCGTGTTTGCAGGCAGGTCTTGGCAAATAGTAATCAAAAGACTTCATCATTTCACAAGCATATTCTAAACAATGAGCCGCTGGTAAAACGTTTACACTCAATGTCTTCCTGCAGAACGACACGTCTTGCTATTCCTTCGCTTTGCAGTGCAAGGAAAGCAGCGTTTCCAATTATACGAGTGCTTTACTCATTGCAACAAGCAGGAAGATTGCCTGTTGTGACACTACAGGAAACTTGATTTCGAGATTTTACGGAAATGAATGCTTTCAGTATTTCTGATGCCAAAAAAAATGGTTTTCGACATATCGTCTGTCTCATTTATTCTGACTACTAATTGGATTTTAGTCATATTGATTCCTACGATGATAATTTGCCTGGAGATTGTTGTTTAGTCAACTGTCCGAAGACAGTGACATAAGTGACACCAGCGAATAGGGATTACAAAGAATGGACACTTCTCGTCGGTACCTTTGATGTAGCCGGACCGATTTCAATGACCTTCAAGCCAGCTAAAGCGTAAGATTCTGCTTTCTCCCTAGAGTTGGCGCTGACATCACACCAGCTAGCAGCGGAAATATAACACATATAATTAATACATCTAGGTACATTATGTACTCAAATAAAATAAATTGGATCCATAAAATAATAAATCCGTCATTAACTGTAATGTCTAGACTCTAGAGTTCCTTTATAATGAGAGTTGAGACGTTGACCCCAACAACAATTAAAATATGTAATGATTTGATAGCGCTGAAAATGGAAAAACAAAACTCTTATGAGAAGTAAAACCATATACCTATATTATATTATATACAAATATTAAACGAATTTGATACTTAATTTTATAATGTATTATATTATTTTATAATATAATTTATTATATCTGAAATATAAAATATTATTATTACAAGTAGTTCGTCACTGAAAAATAAGGAAAAGCTGTTAACTTGAATTTATTTGAAGCAAAGCGTTACTGGATTATGCAATAAGGTAGGCGATGTTTGGATCCTGTGTCTCAACTATATTCTCAATTATCATCTTAGCCTATGCTCGATTACACTAACCTCTAGCGTTTGAAAGTAGAACTAAACGCTGGCGCACAGAGGAACAAAACACAGGCAAATTAGCTCAGTGTCCATTCTTTATAATCCCTATTCGCTGGTGACACCAATAATGCATTATTCATGAGACAACTAAGTCAGGAGATAATGAGTTAGAGCGGCCAGTTCCTTTCCTCTCCATACATCGCCGTCTAGCTACATATTCCAGTAATCAGACTTCAGATGTATACAAACAATTCTTCTTCCTCTGACACATATCGTCAAGTGAGATGTGCACTGGGCTGCAAAAGAAATGCCGAGTCGAATCGCTATCGTTTTGATGAAATATGATCTATCGTGTTACGAAGGCTTCGCTTAGAAAACAATAGAAGTAGAGATACACAGAAGGCTTTGCATATAAACTCTATTATTGCTCTGTTATCATTACATCATTCAGCTTGATCATGTATATCTTCAATAAACTGTGAATTTTATATGTATAATAAAATTGACACAATTTTTTGTTAATGGAATATGAAACGTAACTGGCCGTATATATGGATTGTAACAATGGCAGCATCCATAAATAATAAGGAAGGCCGTGGAATACCATATAAACTGCAGTTCTGCTATTCTCGTGTAGTAATTTTATTAATGTTGTAAAATAAAGGTATATGAATAATTTAAAATCAATTCATATTAAATAATAACGTCAACATGTTACAAAAGTCGAATTTACATGTTTTTAAAAAACTAATCTCAGGAAAATAGCTTTACACTTCGCCATATTTCCTAAAGTCCTCGGAAAATGAAATAATTTCGTATCGGCATTTCTTTTGCAGCCCAGTGTACTGCCTGATAAGATGAAGTTTATTTATTTTCCGTGTGTGAAGAACAATTCAATATTATTTACTTCAAAACCTTTCGTGCACTGACCTACTCAAACAAAACTTATAAAAGAGATGTAAAATTACCAAGAAAGTAACGTTATGTGTTACTGATAGTGTTTCAAATGGAAGTTCGCTCAAGGATGCACATGATGGTAACCTATTTTTGACGTCTCTGTGATTGGTCACTCCACACTCGGCATGGTAGTCGCCAGGCTACTATAAAAAATTGTTACAAGCTCTAGGGCAGTGGTCGTCAGCACTCGCTGAAATGTGCAACGGGTACGCGGTGCCGTCCCGTGTGCACTGTTGTGCAGCAGGGAGAAATAGAGAGCATACTCGCTAGCAGCTACGCAGTGCACTATGGGGTCGCTGAGTTTTCCGCGGGTAAGAGAGGCTAGCCCCAGGGTGCTCTGTGCTGACGACCCCTGCTCTAGGGCATAGGAGTAGGCTAGTTGTCAACACGAATAAGCATGCATCATATTAAATTCGTAGGATAGGTATAAAACCACACAGGTTTGCACAACTATAAGCTGACATTATCTGCGAAAGGATATAACAGAGAAAACCTGAAACGAGGTGGGCAAAAATAGTAAACTTCAACAGATATGTTGACTGTTCAATTGAATATTATTCTCTACATTGATATTATTATGGCAATGCTACATTTCTACCTGACAGTGCACCGAATTTCTTAGCACATATTTTGAAGACTGGTCAGTTGTTGGAATGTTTTGTAGCGGTGATGACGTATTTACAGTCATTATTGGATCTATTCAAATTCTCTTAGCTAGATGTTTTGAATACCTTCTCTTTAGCGGATGTACAGTCTAAAAAAAAGTTTTGTTGTACAGATACTTTATAAAGTCCGAGAAAGGAAGCAGTGCGCATGATCAGAGAACGAGCGACCTGGTTCACAGGAGAAGGACTAGTTGAGGTAATAAAATTAGTTTTGTTTCGTTGTATGTCTGATCATGCGCACTGTTTCCTTTCTGGGATTTATAAAGTATCTGTACTTCATGCATATTTGCTTAGTTCTCATTATTATTATAAAGTATCTACACAACAAAACTTTTTTCTAAGACTGTATGTAGTTTTACAGAATAAAAACAGATTTTTTAATATAATTTAGGCTACATTCCTGGGTCTCGACAGGTATGGCACTATTAAGAACCTGGAAATTTTTCCAGCCATAATTCCAAATATTACAGTACATTAAATATCTTTCCTTCCCAACCTAACCTGTACATAAATATTCTATTCTATTATTGTGAAGGGTTCGTTGTGGGTATGGCCTCACTAACAGTGGCTTAAGAGCTAGACAGTATAGAAGTTACTGCGTAATCAAATATAACGCTTTGGACAGTAGGCCTACATCCCTGAACAATCATCATGGTCAGTGAAACATTATTATACATAATAAATACCGGGCTTACGTAAAGACAGAAATAGTTAATTTAACAAAGTCTAATGAATTCTGTAGTACTTAACTATGGCATTAATTTCCAAATGAATTCAATTCTCTGTAATGACGTATTATTATTTACCTCCCCTGAGCACGAGATCATTCTCTTTCAGGAGAGTGCTAGAATTTTGTATATTCTTTGTACATTTTCCTAGCAATAAACATTATTATTATTATTATTATTATTATTATTATTATTATTATTATTATTATTATTATAAACAACTCATTGGCGTCATATTGATGTGTGAATCGTTTCGATTATCAATTGCATGTTGTCTGGAGACTAGGCCTCATGGAATAAGGAAGAGATTATGAAATATTTAGTTAACAACACTGCCCGCTGGATCACATCCTATGGATGTTTACACTGCCTGCTCAATCAACGCTTATGTGCAAGTCTTGAAAAAAGTTATTTTGCAGTTAATTTATTTATTTAATCTGGCAGAGCTAAGGCCAGTAGGCCTTCTCTTCCACCCAGCCAGACTCTAATTCTAATTGAATACAATTGCTTACATAGTCATTACATTAATATCTAGACCATAAAACAACATGAAAGTAAATAATGAAAGTTGGATAAGTAATGTTAGTGTGACAATAATAAACATTGGTAAGAAATAGTTATAATAATAATAATAATCATAACAATAATAGTAATAATAATAGTAGTAATAATAATAATAATAATAATAATAATAATAATAATAATAATAATGAGATAATTTAGATATTTTTCTGTGATATATATAAAACCATTAAACATTGAGAAACTTGAAACAGCTATTATTGTTAACAAGAATTGTTAGAAAAATATTTCGTTAGCCTATTCTTAAATTGGTTTGATGTCTGACAGTCCCTGACATTACTCGGTAGGGAATTCCAAAGTCGAGGAACAGCCACAGTGAAAGAAGATGAATATGAGGATGTTCGGTGGGAGGGAATGGATAATATTGAGGAGTGTTGTGATCGTGTGTCTAGGTTATGATGGGTGGATAAATTTTGAAAACGAGACGCAAGCGAAGTCTTAAGTACCAGAAGAGACAAGGGCTTAGGGAAACGATGGCCCAGGGTGTCCGGATCCTTCTGCAATGCTTAATATGTAATATTATTAATACTGAACTTAAAACTTAATTTTTTCTAAGCGATACTACATCCAAACAAGTAGGCCTATACTTGCTTTAGGCGTTACTACAATTATTATTAAAATCAATTAACGTAATAAAAATAATATATGAAACTTATATAAAATATTTCAATAAGTTTAAACATATTTACGAAAAAATATATGCTTCCTTTAACCGAGCTAAGAGATTATTGGAAATCACGGTTTGAATTAACGACAGTATGGTGTATCTTCCTGCAGTTTCCTTCAATCCATGAAATTGCTACCCGGACACTTGGTCTACTGTTTTATTAAGTTCAGTATTGCCAGAAAGTAACTTCCCCATATATAAAAAGGCCCATTTGAAGTGTGATAAATTTTGCGCTCATTAAAAAATTCTCCCCACTCCCCGAAAAGAAATGCCGAGTGAAATACTGCAAACAGATAATTTACCCCGTACTTTTGGAAATATTAATTTATAATTCAATATGCTTTACGATATATTGTATTCTGATCCTTTCCACTTCATGTTGCTGTAATATAATAGAGGACAGATATGTTACACTTAAAATGACAAGAAATTACCTTTATTAAAATCTTAATAGGATAAGATGCGATCCAGCAGGCTCTGCGTCGTTAAATTTAAATGCTGAGATCATAAAGACAGAGTTGAAAAGATATATCATAATTTTATTTCAACGTTCTTATATTACTAATCATGCTCAAAATAACAATCACAGACAGCATAAACGTTTTACGCAATTACAGGGGTTCGATGGAACTGCTACTATTTAATCGTGTTTCATGGCATAAAATTACGTATAGTAGTGCATTATCTTCTGTCATCTTTCGATATATCTCGGTATATTATCATCATCATCATCATCATCATCATCATCATCATCATCATCATCACATTTATTTTCCATAATAAGAAGAAAACGCTTTACTATGTATTTTCGGCTGTTTGAAATAATGTAGGCTAACTATTACAGTGTACCACACAACTTGAAAGTATTTAAACATGTCCTCCATTGCTTCGAGTCTTTGCTTGTCACCTTATAATTTATTCCTATTAAGTGAGATTTACTGTCCATGGCGCTCATTTTAAATATGACGTAACACACGGTCACTTCTTAACAGCGCTTACAGACGCTCCTACAAAACATCAGCCTATATTGCAGTAAATACGCATGTTTTGCTGTGATAATGAACTCGTTATAGCCAACACACGAGGGTTAATTGGCTGTTAGTATTTCTGAAATTGTTACAAGGAGACAGGATTAAATTTGCATACTGAATCATCAAATATCTGGGATAAAATTAAAGTCATTAATGTTTCCAGTAATAGCACAATGCTGCAGTGTTGGGAAAGGACTGAATTGCTGTTATTGAATGTGTGATATGGGACAGAAAAGATCTTAACTCCGAGGCACAGTTTAATTACATTTTTCTTAGTTTCTTGTGCGTGAATAGAACTGAAGACCGGATTTCTCTGATCATTAACGCCCTTAAGGAATCTGATTTTATTTTTTGGCTAACATACCATGTGTATTTCAACAGTACATTGGGCTGCAAAAGAAATGCCGATACAAAATTATATCGTTCTCCTAGGACTGTAGCAAACATGGCGAGGTGGAAAGCTATTTTCCTGGCATAAGTTTTTTAAAAACATGGAAATACGATTTTTATAACATATTCACGTTATTATTTAATATGAATTGAATTTAAATTATTCATATACTTTTATTTTACCACATTAATAAGAATACTACACGAAAATAGTGAAACTGCAGTTTATATGGTATTCCACGGCCTTCCCTATTATCCATGGATGCTGTCATTGTTACAATCGATATATACGGCCAGTTACGTTTCATATTGTATTAACAAAAAATGTATCAAATTTATTATAAAATGTTATTATAAAAACAGATAGAACTGAAAATTGAATCTAATTGAAACATTTTGCATGGAATAAAATGTTAGAAAATTCAGGCCTGTTCAGATGTGTTTGTATAATTATTCATACACACGGCTAAGTCCTCGCAACATGATAATACTTCAAATCGATAGCGACTTCGACTCGGTATTTCTTTTGCAGCCCGGTGTACATAGTGAATTAACATTGTCATAAAAAATGAAAGTGGAATTTCATATAGCTGGCTATGTGCAATAAATAAGTAGGCCTTATAGAAAAGAAGACTATCTACTGATTATTGCCAACTATAATAACTGTTTGAAGGCATTAATCTTGAAACAATGGATTATTATACTACAGAAAAGATTTTATTTATTGAACAGTATGGAAACAATTCTTTAAGAAAGGTAAGAGACCTATTTGCTGAACTCTTTCCTGGTAGAAGAGTTCCATCCCACAAAACGATCAGACTTGTGATTAATCTCTTCAGAAATGTGAACAAACCATGGAAATGTGAAAAAAGGGTAGAACATAATATTCAACAGAGTCGTAGAGAGGAGGAAATCCTGTTGAGGGTTATTGAAAACAAAAACATAAATAAGCACTCCAAGAATTGATAAGGTCAATTCTCCACACAGTCCAGAAATATTGAAGAAACATAAATTTAAATCATTTAAATATGCAAAATCTTAGCAAATCAAAAATGAGGACCCGTTTCGAAGAATGATGGAAACAGTACACAACAATATGCTTTTCTCGTCGCCTATTTCGTTTTCTGACGAAATATGGTTTACCACTGATGGAAAACTAAACGTTCAAAACTTCAGATACTGGAGCTAGAGAAATCTGAATTTGAATGTTTGTACTAAAAGTCGGTACCGAGAGTGTGTAAATGTGTGTGCTGGGATTTTGAGAGACAGCGTTGTAGGTCTTTTCTTCATTAACGGAATGTTAAATCAAGAGAAATATCTTGCCCTTCTCCAAAAGAATGTAGGACTGCTCTTGTAGAATTTAACGTGGAGCAACTTTGGTTTCAACATGATGGACATCGAGCCCATAGTAGCTGCATTTAATTGTGAATCAATTGTATTTCTTCAGATGGTAATAAAGTATTTCGTGTAAACTTAATAATATGGTTACAATTTTTGTTTATTTGTGTCTTCGTGAAAAAAGTAATATAATGACAAAAAATCTTTAAAATGAAATATCTAATTGACATTATACATTGTAATAGTAAAGGCTGGTTCACAATAAACCGGGAACGGAAACGACAATGAGAACGAGAACGGAAATGTTAAAATAAATGTATTTAAATGTGAGCATTCACAATAGTTCATTGTGAATGCTGACATTTAAATACATTTATTTTAACAACATTTCCGTTCTCGTTGTCGTTTCCGTTCCCGGTTTATTGTTTATTGTGAACCAGCCTTAAGTAACAACATGATACAATTATAATTATTTTGAGTCACCTAACCTAAAACTAATAATAATAATAATAATAATAATAATAATAATAATAATAATAATAATAGTAATATGTTGTCAAAGGAACGTGTAGGCCTATGATAAGTTGGCCACAATAGTCTTCTTTCCTAATAGGCCTACTAATTTATTACACATGGCCAGCCACAAGAAATATATATATATATATATATATATATATATATATATATACACGTGGTGTGTCTAAAAAGTTCGGTGAATGGTGTCATATCTGAACGGCAACTTGGCGCATGCGCATGGTTCTTCAGAGACTTGGGGAGAATCGATACACAGCATGCAATGCATGTGACTGGCAGTGTAAACAGACTGCGACCAGTTGAACCTAGTCAGTGTGAGAGGAAGTGTCACAGAGCAATGGAGCAACGTGTAAACATCAAGTTCTGCTACAAACTGGCGAAGACTGCAACGGAGACACATGGAATGTTGGTGCAGGTGTACGGGAGGGAAGCCGTGAGCAGAAAATGTGTTTACGAATGGCTTAAACGCTTCCGTGAAGGGAAGGAAACAATTGAGGATGAGCCACGTTCAGGTCGGCCATCGACAAGCAGAACCCCAGAAATGATCGAGAAAGTGCGACAAATGCTGGCACAAGATCGGCGACTGACTCTAAGATCGATTGCGGAGGAATTGGACATTAGCAAGGACACCATCGTCCGCGATGATTTGGGTAAGCGGAAGATCTGCTCCCGATTTGTGCCGCACAAGTTCACAGACGAGCAGAAAGCAAAACGGATGGAAACTTCTGGTGATTTCATTTCATAAATATATATATATATATATTTTTATTTATATTATATAGGCTATATATATATATGGATTTCTTATAGCAATGTTAATTCCCAATGTACTATAGTTGTAAATCACATGGTATTTTATTTCTAATATGCAATAAGTATGTGTCAGAGATTTTTGTGGATGTTGCGTTATTTTGTTTTATTTCTTGCAACTTATTTCCTTGAATAGAAATGTAACTGCTAAGTTCTTCCCTTCATGCGGGGATCGAAAAATGTAGTACATTTAGAACTTGTAGAATGTGACTTCTCAACACCACTCTCTAGTTCACCTGTACTACCTGCAGGGTTTGTTGACGTGTTTCAATGTACTTACTCCTGTTGTTATCATTTCTATAAAAAAATAAGAACAATACTTTTTTGTGAGAGTAAGGGAAGGACATTATAAATGTGCAGTAGAGTTGTATTTTGCGCATAGTACAGCTTTTTTGCTGATCGTTTTTAACTGGTAGAACTAAAAAGCAAGTTTTATGGTAGATTGAAATCAAATACAGCCAACAGTAAGCCAAATACAACAACGGGGTTGGAATTCATGACGAAAAACATTCTTGAGGCGAGATATGAAGTTGCGTGAGAAACACCTAGAGCGAAAAAACAAAGCCATATAGGGAAGAAGAAAAGTGTCTGACTAAAGAAGCACGTGTATGTCCTCAAGAAAAGACGAATCTTGAAAAAGATTATCACTCCCAATCATCATGAAAAATATTTTGTTAAAGTTTATGATGAGTTTATTATTAAAAAAATACTTTTGTTTGCTTAAATTTGAGTTCTTAATTCCTTTTGTTTACAATAAATAAATTAGTTCTGTTTTCATCAAGGACAGCAATGAGTTTGTACTATTAGCATACACAAGCCGCCACTGCGCAATAGCAAGGAGGGTTTAAGAACTTTAATAAGACAATCTATCTCACGAGGTGAGCTGGCTAGGTGGATTTGCTGCGATCACTGAAGATACAAAAATGCCTTCCACTGCCTTTATACGCGTTCAGTTGATCAGTTAAATTTATCTATTCTTTTGTTTCTCATAATACGAAATACAGAGTTTTTAGAATTAAACTGTAAATAGCCTATTTAGGCAGCTCAAGACGGAGAACTTTTGAAGAGTGAACGCGAAACTCAATGTGAACATTGTAAAGAACATACGTAGAATATAGGAAGCAAAGATTGAGGTCACTTAGTGTCCATAGAGGTTAGATTTTTAACTAACTACGTCTCCGAAGGCCATTTTAATAACAAAAGCAAGGGACGCCAGAAAATGTTGAAGCAGAAAGCCTTCGTTTCGTAGATTTCGTATTGCATTGTTACATCAAGGAAGTGACAAAAGACGACGAAGTGTGGCTCTCAGTCTGGAGATTAAGGAAGTGAGGTTCGTGACCAGAATTAAGAAGACAACTTATCGACCTGCTTACTCGTATACAAATTAACTACTTTTTACAAACTTTTATTATATGCTAGTAATCTCCGTGAGAGATTCACTGCGTCACTGAAACCTGGATAGATATGCAGAACAGGTACTGAAATATGATTAGACGTTTGCATGATACGTACTGTAAATAAATAATTACAAATAATGTACTTTATATGTACGATTGTCAGAAATCTAATGTAGCGCCTTAATCTATATTGTCGGTATGTGTAATGTATTATCTTCGGTGACATTCCGTCTCCCAGATTTATAACACAAAACAGTACCTTAGTGCATCGCATTTATCTATAATGCACACAATTGCCAGCGACTAAAGAATTACAAGATGGTAATCTATATGGATATACAAGATGTCTCAAGAGGAGTGTAAAATACTTTAGGATAATGTGGTTTCAGTTAACCTATCTCGATTTCACCTGATATATCTATGTCCGAAATTTAACGGTTGGGGAGAAATTAAGGCTATGAATCTGTGAAATTTCTAACATACATTTTTACACCAATTAATCTGAAACTATTATTACATATTTCTTACAATGTGGACATGCAATACAGAAATTTTGACATTGATATTACAATTGGTTTACTTATAATTTATTAATCTTTGTTGTTTTTTTAATACTGAATTATAATTGTCCCAAGTTTCAAAGTTTAAATAATTTTTCTTTAAATTTATATTTAATTTATTCCTAATAATATAACACATGTTTTTCATATTTTTCAGCTACTTTTTTTTAGAAAAAATGTTTACCTTTTCAGTTCTTAATTTTTCAATTTTTTTTTTTTTTTTAAACTTATCACACTCTCAACACATGGTGATTTGAATACTTTCAATAGCAGAAGAAAACATATGTCAGCTTACTCCACATGCTTTTGTGGACTTCTGTGCAAAATTTCACTGCGATTGGAGAAACACTGCATTCATTAGAGCATTTTGAATCTTACAAAATGTTGAAAATTGGAAAATCGAGAAAATGAGTATCAAAGCACAGCATGTATATGAATATATTATCGATATCCTTCCTTCCTATACAAGTCTACCACACGCATTTTTCTCCTACATAACAGCGCGAAATATGAACTGAATGAAAAGTAAAATTAGTTAGAATGAAGGTCAAGGTCCGTCAGAATGACAGCTGAGTGCCAGTTTAAAGGGCTGCAGCTCCACGCACGCGCTGGTACCATTGAATTCGTCCTTCGTATCATTAGTTTTTTATCACCTCCCTAGCATTTGTTTTTATCATCTCCGTAGCATTTTGTTTTGTTTGCCAACATTCTGCTTTCAATAATTGTACCTTTTAAAATGATTCACGTTTATTTCATCATTCTTAATTAAAACTTTCCTATCATTTATCTTGTTTATATTATTTAGGTTGTGTTATAGCTTCTGCTGTATGAGATTATGGATAGTCACGTATCAGAGATTGTTTAATATATATTGATAATTTAAGTGGAATGCAACTGTTCTAATAAAAATAAAACTGAGTCAACAAAGCCTTCTTGACTAATAATCGTCCAAAGAGTTCAATGAAGACTGTGTAGTTGGCACAACTGGTAACAAGAGAACAGCTCATCTGTAGGGCTCTGAGTTCTGCAGTCACAACTGGCCTACGTTTATGTTCATGATACAAACGGAGTAGGCTATGGAAATTCTGCTCTCCTTGGCAACGGTTTTGTTGTGAATTGTTTTGTATCTTTCTGACGAGAAATAAAAACTGTTCTTGAGTTTCACTTAATCAGTATATTGTATTTTAGCTACACATCATATCACACTATTGCCATCTAGCGGAATAATTGTAATTATGAGATGGTACAATAATATATTTAACAACAGTTTAGTATTTTAGTAAGGTCCAGTTGTACCAACACGGAATAAAGTCCTGTTAAAATTATTTCCATGGTTACGCGAGAAATGTGTTGTACGAACTCGGAATAGTGTTTTATCCGGTGGATATCTTCCGAATAAGCTAATCCATGCTTTCAGTCGCTGTTAAAATGTTATCTAGAGAATAAATTATAAAATGGCAGCAACATTAGGCATGAATCTTTATGTAATAGATCTGATCTATGAAATAAGTACGACGCTAAAGAGTTTCTGGCAATATTCAGACTGAAAAAGGACCTGTTTTAAGCGTGTTGGAATAAATGATTTGAAACGCATGATAGACAGGTAAAAATAGTTTACATTATCATTGTAAAGGAATTGTATCTTTTTAATAAATAAAATTAAATTTTAAGCAAATTCATATGACTAATTATTATAATCTCAGTATCACATTTTACATTCCTGTAGGTAGTAGTCTGAGCATATAACCTAACTTTAGACTCCCATGCTCTTGCCTTTTAATAGATGTTATGACCTCAGTTTTTTTAGCACATTCTTATAATAATTTATTACCTCAACTATCTTAAGTGCATCTTCTAACTTATAATTGTGATTTCTAATTAATTTCGATATATTTATTTCTTTATAATGAACTCCGTAGACAGAATAGTAATAATATGTTCAGAAATATTAATCAAAAAATACTGGTATTGTGAATGCACTTTATAAACAAAACACCATCTAAAGTATTGCCAACCTCTGTTCCAATTGTGCTAACTATGAAATAGACAACCTTGGAATAAACGAACGTCATACAACACGATACTCCATTTATTCTATAGTTAGGCTATTCCATGAATTGCTATTCCAAGATTTATTCCGCGATCGTATAACTAGGCCTAAGTCAGTTAATATTTTATTGTATTAGAGTACTTTCAAATATCTTGGAGCAACAGTAACAAATGTAAATGACACTCGGGAGGAAATTAAACACAGAATAAATATGGGAAATGCCTGTTATTATTCGGTTGAGAAGCTTTTATCATCCAGTCTGCTATCAAAAAATCTGAAAGTTAGAATTTTTAAAACAGTTATATTACCGGTTGTTCTTTATGGTTGTGAAACTTGGACTCTCACTTTGAGAGAGGAACAGAGATTGAGGGTTTTTGAGAATAAGGTTCTTAGGAAAATATTTGGGGCTAAGAGGGATGAAGTTACAGGAGAATGGAGAAAGTTACACAACACAGAACTGCACGCATTGTATCCTTCACCTGACATAATTAGGAACATTAAATCCAGACGTTTGAGATGGGCAGGGCATGTAGCACGTATGGGCGAATCGAGAAATGCATGTAGAGTGTTAGCTGGGAGGCCGGAGGGGAAAAGACCTTTGGGGAGGTCGAAACGTAGATGGGAAGATGATATTAAAATGGATTTGAGGGAGGTGGGATATGATGATAGAGACTGGATTAATCTTGCTCAGGATAGGGACCGATGACGGGGTTATGTGAGGGCGGTAATGAACCTCCGGGTTCCTTAAAAGCCAGTAAGTAAGTAAGTAATTAGAGTAGGCTACTTTATTTCTTCTAATCTTTATACACTTTCTTCTAATCGTGTAACAGTCGATTAAATCCAACTCGAGTTTTGATTTTCTCTAGTGAGATTACTGTGCAAAAAAAAAAAAAAAACGAATAAATTGAAAAACTGAAGAAATAGATAATTTTCCGCCAAAATTTCATACATTTATTAAGAATGAGAGGTAGAATCAAATTCGTACAATCCTTCTCATAAAATCGAAAATTTAAAATGAATAACATTTGAGTATAGTCATACTACATTCGATTTAAAGAATGAAAACCAAATAATATATTGTAAACATAAAAATATACATGAAATTTTTTAACCCAAAATCCAACTCATCTCCTCCTTAACTGAATGAGAAAAGATGTCCTAGTAGCCAGCACGTCATATTGCCGTGCTCATCAGACTGACATTGAACGGCTCCCAGCGGACAGCAGCACCTCAAGCACGACTAATTAGATCTCACCTGCCCCTTCTCGCGTATTAAGATACAATTAGTGTCGTTATTCCAACACAATCGCCGTGAGAATATGCCCATTAGCGGGCTCCAAGCCTTCAATTACGCGCAGCGACATCTACTTCGCGACCCACGTAACGGTTGATTAGCGTATTGTGATGCGGGAGGTATCAGGCGCCTTTGTAATCTGCATTCAACAAACTGTAATTAGGCGGAAAAACATTCCCTGCAATCTGTTTCTTTGTTTCGCAATATTTACCCAGTTATGCGATTCGTAATTACTCTCAAAACGTCTGTTATAAAGGACGTAATTAGTGCAACTCTGCTTTTAAGGTGATTTCTTGACGGGATCCATGCAACATGGCGCGAATACCGAGGTTACAATAAACATGTTAAATTTAATTCAAGGTAGGCCTATACTTTCCCCAAGCTCTTAAAATAAAAAACGAACTTTCTTAATTCTTATAGGCCTAAAACTATTCCCAGTATATATATCAAAACGTTCAATATTGATCATTTAATGTGATTTTGCTAATTAAATTCATAGGAAAACACTACATGGTGTAAAATTTAAGAAAATAATAAGAACTACTTCATTTTTCGCGAATGAATACATTTGTTTTTGCAAATATTCCTTAGCTGGGCACATGTAGAATTCCGAAGGCATATGCATATAATAATAGAATATTTAAATTTTAACAAATGAAAATCGATCTAAAATCACAGTCTAGTATATACAGTCACGAAGCTTCTGTTGCTAGGAACAATAGACTGTGCCTTCGCCTTGTCTATAATGAGGCGATATTAGCGACCCTAGTGGTTAACAACTATCTGTGGATGCATATTTACTAAGTATTGAGCTTCGTGACTGTATATATTAGACTGTGCTAAATTATTAACTCGCTTTGCTAAATTATTTCTGCTTCTACTTCTTTAAATAATAAGACTAGTCGTGTCCAAAGCCCCTATAATTATTATATACACTGCTCCTGATTACATAATGACATATACACGTAATTTTAATAGGAACTGGCTTAATTCTTTACAGAATTCCTGTATATAATGTGAGTAAGAAAATGTTCAATACTAAATACTTAATGCAATTTTTCTAATGAAATTCACAGGAAAATTCTACAAGTTTTAAAAATTGATAAGAGGAATTTCATTATTTTTTCGCCAATTAAAACATCATGTACAGCGTAGGTCGCCGAAGTGATGTACAAATTGAAAATGGGTCACAGTCCTGCCATCTATCCGCAATATGTAGAACCCAAATCATGCAAGTGAAGAGGATAGGCATTAGATATATATTTTGTTATATTTACAATCGATATATCCTTAACAATTTTGCTTTAATAGTGCTAATTAGAGATTTTGTGAGTCGTTTCATTTTGAGAATGGGTATGTCTAGATTACCGCGGTCTGGGAGAAAACCACGAGAACTTAGAGAAGGGCAAGGGCTGACATAACTGCCATAACAAAAAATGGAAACGCTATAGTGAGCGATTTAACAGCCAATAGCAGGAGAGCATGACCCACCGTAGTTTCACAACAGGGTATTTCTAAACTTTCTCTTGGAAATATAACTGACTTGTACATTCTGCGAAGTCCGTCTCTTTAGTTGCGAGAAGAGAATGACCACTTCATTCAATGTTGCCACAACGGTGAAGTTCAACTTCCAGCAATTCGGCAGCACATCACACTTTGAACATTATATACAAAGAACTTCTTGGAGATATCAGACAATGAAATCATCAAAGGTAAGATTATGCATATACTAATTTCTCTTTCACTAAAAGATATTCTACCTGAAAAACTACTTCATAGTATCCAGTCCATTAAAGATCAGTACGCATTGGCTGTCAAAGAATTTGATTTTCAGAAATCTTGCATACACTCTTTCGTTTACATGACGTCATTCCATTTTCGATCAATGAAGTGTAATGAAAGTTTGAATTCCAACCCAGTCACAGTCATACATCGCGATACTTTTTCCAACAAGATTTATCACAATCAGTTTATCGCGTGATCGCTCTTGTGTTTAGTCAGTGTCGCCAACTGTTTCCGTGTAAATCGATGAGCATGAATCAATTAATATAACGATGAAGTACTAAATAAAATGCGAAATCCTACTTTCACATCTACATCTTCATCTTCTAATTCCATGTCCATTGTATCTAAAGAAAATAACACTGCTTCATAACAATTGTTGATTTAATTAATGTATTATTCAGGTTATTATTTTGTAATTATATTATAAAACGTTTAAATTAAGTTATGATTTCAGCAGATAATGAAAACGTATTTCTGTTATAATAACAAGAGAAAAGCGCAGTACACGTAATTATCATTGTTAAACCTGTATTTCGCGTTTCTCAATTGGCATTACTGAATAACATCGAATTTCTTTATTGCAGTAATCGATATTTATCTATTTCAACTTCTCAATGTCTGAATAGGTAAGTATTCATAAATATACAATTATTAACATTTTGTGAGCGAGTTTTAGAGATATATTGTTTACATTTTTATTTATTCACGAAATAGTCCTAATAAAATATGTCACTCGAGGTCTGAGATTACTATAAACAATTTTCAAAGTATTAAAATCCGTATGTAGGAAATACAATAAGCGCGATATTTTAAAATTGAATTCATTTTTGGCGGCATGTTGTCGTCACATGCTACTAGTGACATTATATTTTCAACCGTTTAATCAAGGCATGTTATGCGGCATTTAATGTCGTCTTGTATTAATGAGTTCAATGTCCTTTCTTAAATTTGCATTTCCAAGAACTTACACAAAGGCGACGTAGAAGACTATGGAACACACTACTCAGAAAAGGGGAGGCTACACAGCGTCTCCTAAGATAATAGAATCTTATGTTAGCAATGTTGCCAGATTTCCACACCAGTTCACTTCGCAATAATGAAATTCAAAACCACGTTCAACATAAGTTTTCATGGTTTCTTTCCTGCAAAGGGTTATGTAGAATTAATTTCATTAAGGCAATTCCTCGTGTTTCCTTTAGTGACAAAATACTGCATGGGAAACGTTTGAGTAAAGAAAAAAGCTAACTCATCCTTGATACAGGCAAAGCGAATCAAGAAAAATAATAATTATTAATCGGAATATGTATGATAAGAACTTTCTTGTGTTAAATTTTAACGTACCTTGTTAACATTTTTCGACCTATTTTCGGTCATCTTCGGAACTGGTCGTTGTTGGTGTTGGCGCTTCTTGTTTCCTGTGTGGGTGCGTTCGTAGTGTAGAGTCAAAGAGTGTATGTGTTTTGAAATTGAGTTGTGTGTTGAGAATATCGTTGCGGTGTGTTTTCGTGTGTCTGTATATTTCATATTGTTCTAGTGTGTTGAGTTTCTGGCTTTTTGGTTGGATGTGCAGTATTTCCATGTCTGTGTTGATGTCTCTGTAGGTGTGGTTGGCATTTGTGATGTGTTCTGCATATGTGGAGGTGTTTTGTAATTTTGTTATGGCTGTGATGTGTTCTTTGTAACGTGTTTGAAATGATCTGCCTGTCTGTCCTATGTAGAAGTTGTTGCAGGTGTTACATTTGAGTTTGTATACGCCTGTGTGGTTGTATTTGTTTGTTTGTGTTGTTTGTGTGTTGAGATGTTTTTGTAGAGTGTTAGTTGTTCTGTATGCGATGTTGTAATTTAATTTCTTGAATGAGGTTGCAATTTTATGTGTGTTTTTGTTTTCGTATGTTAGTGTGATGTATTTTTTTGTGTTCTTGTGTTTGTGTTGTATTCTTCTGTTTTTTGTGGTTTTGTTTTATCTTACGTATTATGTTGTCTAATATGTTAGGGTTGTATCCGTTTTCTTGTGCTATGTATTTGATTGTGTTAGTAATCATACCAAAATCTCTGATATAAATATTATTCAAAGAAATTTACTTAATGTTATGTATTTACGTACTCGCCAATAAAATGGAGAAAAATCAAGAGGATAACACACATTCTCGACATAGATATCTCTTTGATATGAAAAATCTCTACTCTATACCTATAAAAAGAGAATAATAAATTGTAACTTTTCACAATCAAGGGTTTTCTCTAATTCTGACATAACTTTTGGTACCATGAAAACAGAAATGTAAGAAAAACTTTGTGCCTCGTGGTTTTCTACACGGACCGTCTCCATCCATCATCTAATAATAATTGTTGAATAGGATGCAACTTACCCATCCCTCTTCCCCACATCATGCCCTCAGGATCAATCGAGCTATATTTCATTAGAATCATTTCACAGCCAATTGATTAGTCTTATAAATTCAAACAACACCCTATCTGGTGGTTTTACTAAGATGCTAAGAAAAATGTTGGAATAAGCCATAAAAATGAGCCACTGATCTATTTAATTCCCTACATGCATTTTTGTACTTTCAAAATTAAAATCTTACAAATAGAAGCCTTGTTTTTCGCGAAGATAAGCGTAGGAAATGCTACATTGGCTAGACAGGACACCACCGTCTTGGACAAGACTTGGGTCAGTGGGACCTGATCATTAAGGAAGTCGTTGAAATCCAATTATAGATGGAAATAATTTCAACAGAGAGGAGAGCCTACAGCTGAGTACAGCATGGAAACCTGTCATCAACAAGTTTCGACCACCGCACACGGCAGGCGGTGGAACTAGCTCTTGATTTGCCTGCAACGGGAAGATATACTGACTACTTACATACCAGGTAGACGTGGTCCCATGACATTTCAATCCTGAAGAAGATGGCAAAACTAGTCATCGAAAGCTTGGAAGCAACTATCCAACTCACCTGGGTAAGAACACGAGAAGAATTATTCTGAATAATACGTAGCTTGAAATTAAAAATAAAATAGAATAAAATTGGTTTATAAAATGTTCAACATATTGCTTATTTACTATCCTACTTAAGATCAATTCCTTCTCGATCAAAAGAAACAAAGAAACACACGCACAAGAAAACAAAAAATACATCACATTAACATACGAAAGTAAAAACACATACATGAGTGTATCTTCTTTCAGAAATTTAAAAACTGTACAACATTGCATACAGAAAACAAAACACACTACAAAAACATCTCAACACACAAGCAAGACAAACAAACAAATTCAATCTAACAGGAGTTTACAAATTAACATATAATAGGTTGTAACGACTTATACATCGGAAAAACTAAGAGATCATTTCAAACATGACGGCCATAACTAAATCACACAATACTTCCACATACACAGAACACATCATCACACCAACCACAATTACAGCAACATAAAAACAGACATGGAAATCCCATACATTGAATCGAAAAGACACAAACTAAACACATTAGAACAATACGAAATATACAGACATACAAACACACATGCACAACGCATCAACACACAACTAAATTCCATAATGCCTACCCTTTTTGACACAATACTGTAAATCATAAACATACCCTGCTAATACGAGTACATAAAAAAAAACTGGAAACAAGCGCAGGACCTCACTGTAAATCTGAGGACGGCGAAAATTAAGCCGAAACTAGTCATAAACTAAGGTAAAATATCATAATAGTTTAAATTAACACAGAAAAGTTAAAAAAACTGGTTGTTTTATAACATATTTAACAAATTATTTCTTATATAAAATGTTAAAAGTGTATAATCAAGAGGTATAGGCCTATAAAATACTGTAGTAAATTAAAATTACAAAATGGAACTAATCAACGCAACAACTGAACTTTTGTATACAGATCAATTGGTAACATCTACTGTTTGTATTTAAAAAAAGATCTGTACTGCAACAAACTTTAACAAATGAAAATTATTGAATAACTCCAATATTCAGCATATTCCACTGTCGGATAGGGGAGAGTCGGGTAGTATCGGACAGTGCGTTTCCTTCATCTATCACCATATGGTAGTACCTGAATGACATGGTTACGTTTCTCTATGCGACATCACAGAAACGTAACCATGTCAATTAGGTACTATCATCGTGTGGTAGATGAAAGAAACTCACTGTCCGATATTACCCGATGTCCGATACTACTCGACCCTCCCCTAAATCTAATTTAGCCGATTGCACCAATCAGTAAACCCCGCAACAAAGGATGACTGTCCATTATAAACTCGGGCAACTTTTTCCACGAGTCAAAAACAATCGTCCCCACCGTGTGTGTAGCTACTGCCCAATTTAAGGTCACATTGTACTGAAGTGAAACATTATTTAAATGTGAACACACCTCAGTTTTTACGACTAGCAACAGCGCTCCGATAGTCTCTTTCTTGAACTAGTCGACCAGATTAGCCTTTCAACTGTTACTCTGTAAACAATGGTTCGACTGTCTTCTGTCTCGAGTGTCGGCAGTTCCAGTTAGCTGCACATCAAATTAATCATCTTAACATGCTCGTATGTTTGCGGCGATGTGAAATATTTCTCATTCATGGCATGTAACATCACAGCTTCGTTGCAAATGATATTAAAATGATTGAAGGTCGCAGTTCAGATGTTGGCCTTGACTAGTAACCAGGTCACTGACATCTAGCCACTGAATGGTGAAGCACAATAATCCATTATCAAGATAGAAACTACGCAACGGAAAATAATCCGCTCCTGTGTAAGCATGGTACTCATGTGATGAGTTTCAACCGGAGGCAGAAAGCATGAAAATAGCATTAGGTTACTGTGCTGCATAAACCACAGGGGCTTCTATGAATAAATAGACTATACAAAATCAATAATACAATTAATGTCTTTATTAAATTTATGCTCCACCATGCCGAAATGTAGTAATTATACACCTGGTAGCAGACCTTTAATGTATGTCATTAAAGTACACCTACTCATTAAAGGTCAGGTCTTTCAGCCAATGACGACTCAGGTTACAACTGTTCAGCCAATGACAGGTCAGCTTTCTACCGTTATAAAACCGCAAGTATCGATTATTCTCGGATATGCAATCGAAAGAGAATTAGCGAAAAGTCACGGAGGCTGGAAATTCAATACTGTCGCAGAAGGTTATGTTCTGTTACTATAATAATTAGCGTTAATTGTAAATAATATTCAAATTAATTCAATTTGTCATCTCGTTTTTCAATGTCTAATTTAATTTTAATGTTATCTCTGTAGGTTCTTATGGCCTAGCAAGGTCAATGTGAACATCTGTTCCTCGGAAAAAATCAATACTTTCGCGTCTGCGCACATCTCACAACATACGGGACATTGGCCAAGGTCAGATACAAAGAAAATTAATAATATCAAGTTAGAAATATGGTCGAGCATAAAAAGTCGTATGAAACTCGCCTATAATGGTAATTAAGAAGCTCGTATGAAAATTATGAAACTCGCTTGCGCTCGTTTCATAAATATCCATACTCACTTCTTAATTACCTTCATTATAGGCTCGTTGCCTATAATGAACCAAGGAATTTGATAATGGTGTGATGTGATGGGTGACAATATTGAATTGTTTTCTTTGGACCATCACATGAATGTTCCCTAATACATGTAGCCTATCATTGTTTCTTTTATATTAAGTAATATTTGCCCTGGACCAGTTGTGTTTTACTGTAAGCAACGCAACCTGCGTAGCGATAGCGAGATGTGAGGAAACAGACGAATGCCGAAAATGAGTTCCATATTGTATTGTATTTATTTACATTCCATGGCATTAGTAGATCTCTTCACAACTAGAATATGCAACGTGTCAAAAAATATTAAATAGTCTAGTTCAAATATAGGATTAGTGCCTAAATTCATAGCTTTCGTCTGTACTTTCATTCATCTGCTATATGTTTCCATAGCAACCAAGTATTTATTTACGCTACGGACTTATGCACCAATCCAATATATACAGAAGAGTTTCACAATATACCAGTACAGCACAAGGGGTTAGTATCGATACTTAATACAAGACAGAAATATTCATTCAGCGTTATTCAATGCCATAAATTTACCTACAGAATAGAAGGCGTGAGAAATTAGGTACTTCTTTATTTTGGAATTTATAGTAGCACAGTACTCGTTCCTGTCTAAGGTCATTGAAAAACTGGAGATCAGGGGTCTACCTCTCCTCGACTCCAGAAGAGAGACTGAAAGGTGTTTGGAGAAATTCCCTAAAAATAACCACCGTATTGTATCATATTTATTTACATTCCATGGTATTAGTACATCGCTTCACAACTATACTAGGGAACATGTCAAAAAATCTTAAACAGTCTAGTTGAAACATAGGATTAGTGCCTAATGGCTGTTAGAAGCACTCTTTCATTAAAGCACAAATAGATGATTACGAATATTGCGTAACATCTCAGAGTTGGTCCGATAGTGATAATAGTAATATACGTTACAAGAGCGGTATGTTGACGTTTTCATGGTCGAGGAAAAGATTGAAAAAGCGAAACGTAGTTGAGCTTTTTTAATTTCCGAGAAAATGAAAACAAACATACCGCTCGTGTATCGTAAATTATTTTGTGCGAAGATCGTTTATTACATACCTGAAAGACGAATTTCTAATTAGTTGCAATGAAATCTCCAAATTGGTTTCTGTTTAATGACGGCAACTTCGGAAAACCAAAATATCTTTCTTCATCATTGTTGCTATAAAATGTTTTCTGTGTTTACTATACTCCAGCAGGCCGTGATATACGTCTGTCTTTTTTTCCCCCAGTCTATAAATGCGAACTTAAAACAAACAGTAAGGTTATGTAATGATTTATTTTTCATTTTAATATTTTAACAATATTATTTATATAACATATTGCAGTAATAACATCGGCATCTGGAATCTTGTTGATTTTTTCACGGCTTCCTTAATGTTACTTGTATCAGGAATGCAATAAGTTTCGTGGAGTAGTAGACTTTACTTAATTTTTGCAAATATTTAAAAACAATAATTAACATTGCAATTTAGGTGAAATTGCAGTGGTAAGTTTCCAATTTATAATTATTACTATGTTAAACGTCTCTAAAAATAATATGTTAAAAGCCTAAAGCAGTAAAATGAATGTCGCGCTTAAGCGGTAAGAAGAGGGAAATTGTTATGTGTGTTACGTTGGGAATACTGAATGTAGTATTTCACACTTACCGCGTATTGGTTCTGTGCGGAAAACAAGCAAATACGCACGATCTCGCACAAAAATGTTTTTATTAAAATATTGCTTAGAAAGAAGCTTCTCAAGTGGGAGTGAACTTGGTGAATCAACCTGTATATAAATGTTAATGCTATCATTTAATGAATAATAAATGGAATTACTGCGTGCTGTCACAGGAGTCTGTAGTGGTGGAGGTTGAGAAGCGAAATGTCATTGCCTGGAAATGGTAAATGACCACGGAAAGGAAGAATTAAGGAAGACTGAATGTCTGTCCACGTGGACATTTCAGCAGCTGCTTCGTCAATTAGGTAAGATTTGGGAATTGTTTCTCCTGCTACAACCGCCGGCAATCTTCCCTCCTGATTCAGAACGTTTGTACTGATACAATGTTAATTTATTTTCTCAGTATATGGATTATAAAAAAAAAACCATTGTGATGCTGTAATAACAGAAGTCGACATTTTCAAAGACGCATGTTTACAGCATCTCGGATACAGAAAAGGTAATGTTTCCGAAAAGTCGACCGTTCGTGCGTTTACAGCGATTCCTTCTAAATCATTTGACTGATTTTGTGCAGGTTTGTTACCTACGAAACCATTCAACAGACAATGATAAGATTAAACGCAGGAACTTATATATAATATTTAAAAAAAATTGTTTAAACATAAAAAATGTTATTTTGGATGTTCAAAATGGATTTAGAAAGGGAAGTTCCTGTTCCGACTGTATATTCACTTTAACTCAGTTATTTGAAAAACATATAGAATTCAATATCCCAACATGTATAGGATTTATAGATTATGAAATAGTAATATGCGTTACAAGAGCGGTATGTTGAAGTTTTCATATTCGAGGAAAAGTTTGAAAAAGCGAAACGTAGTTGAGCTTTTTTAATTTCCGAGAATTGAAAGAAAACATACCGCTCGTGTATCGTACATTATTTTGTGCGAAGATCGTTTATTACATACCTGAAAGAGGAATTTCTAATTAGTTACAATGCAATCTCCATGTTGGTTTCTGTTCAATGACGGCAAATTTGCAAAAGAAAAATATCTATCTTCAACATTGTTGCTTTAAAATGTTTTCTGTGTTTACTATACTCCAGCAGGCCGTGATATACGTCTGTCTTTTTTTTCCCCCCAGTCTATAAATGCGAACTTAAAAGAAAAGGTAAGGTTATGTAATGATTTAGAGTTTACTTAATTTTTGCAAATATTTAAAAACAATAATTAACAGTGCAATTTAGGTGAAATTGCAGTGGTACGTTTCCAATTTATAATTATTACTATATTGAACGTCTTTAAAAATAATATGTTAAAAGCCTAAAGCAGTAAAATCAATATGTCACTTAAGCGGTAAGAAGAGGGAAATTGTTATGTGTGTTAGGTTGGGAATACTGAATGTGGAATTTTATACTTTCCGCGGATTGGTTTTGTGTGGAAGCCAGGCAAATACGCACGATCTCGCACAAAAACTTTTGATATGGTAAATATAAGAAAATTATGGGATATAATGAAAAATAAAGGTATTCCACATCAGATCACGGCTATTAAAAGTTTATATGTAGACAATAAAATTGTAATTGAAATGGGTTTTAAATCAAAGAGCAAAAAGAGGTAGCAATAAATCGTGGTATCAGACAAGGGTGTCCCCTATCACCTCCTTTATTTAATTTATATATAGACGAAGACATTTTAAAATGGCGGATCAGTTTAAATAAACATTTCAAAATAAATAATAAATTGTTAGATACAATATTATTTGCCGATGATCAAGCAGTGATTTCCAGTTCTGAGGATGATCTACAAGGAGCCATTTTTACATTGGAAGAAATAAGTGCCAATTATAATTTAAGAATATCAAAGAATAAAACTAAAATTTTAGCATTTTAAAGGACTCCATAAGAGCAAAAATAGTAATTGATAATACAATTTTAGAGCAAGTGAATAGTTTTAAATATTTAGGTTTTAACTTATCCTATATTAAAAGTGAAGATATTAATGACAAAAAAAATAATAAATTTAATCTGATGTGTGACACTATTAAAAGAACCCTTCAAAATACAGAAAAGAAACAAAAATGAAATTTTATAAAGTAATGGCTGTTCCTATTCCAGATGGATTGACACATAACCAGATAGATCACATCTTGATAGATAAAAGAAGACATACTAGTATAGTAGACATTCGAACCTTCAGGGGGGCGGACTGTAATTCTGACCATTATTTGGTAATTGGAGAACTAAGAGAAAGACTATCAGTAGCCAAGCGAGTAGAGCAACAAGTTAATATTAGAAGATTCAATATTCCGAAAAATGGAGCAACAGTAACAAATATAAATGATACTCGGGAGGAAATTAAACACAGAATAAATATGGGAAATGCCTGTTATTATTCGGTTGAAAAGCTTTTATCATCCAGTCTGCTGTCAAAAAATCTGAAAGTTAGAATTTATAAAACAGTTATATTACCGGTTGTTCTGTATGGTTGTGAAACTGGACTCTCACTTTGAGAGAGGAACATAGGTCAAGGGTGTTTGAGAATAAGGTGCTTAGGAAAATATTTGTGGCTAAGAGGGATGACGTTACAGGAGAATGGAGAAAGTTACACAACACAGAACTGCACGCATTGTATTCTTCACCTGACGTAATTAGGAACATTAAATCCAGATGTTTGAGATGGGCAGGGCATGTAGCACGTATGGGCGAATCCAGAAATGCATATAGAGTGTTAGTTGGGAGGCCGGAGGGAAAAAAACCTTTAGGGAGGCCGACACATAGATGGGAAGATAATATTAAAATGGATTTGAGGGAGGTGGGATATGATGATAGAGACTGGGTTAATCTTGCTCAGGATAGGGACCAATAGCGGGCTTATGTGAGGGCGGAAATGAACCTCCGGGTTCCTTAAAAGCCAGTAAGTAAGTAAGTAAATGGCTGTTCCTATATTAATGTATGGATCGGAATGTTGGACGATCACCAAGAGGCAAGAACAAAGATGGAAGCAATAGAGATGAGATTTCTAAGAAATATAGCAGGATATACTCTACTAGATAAAAAAACGAAATGAAGATATAAGAAAAGAATTAAATATTTTCAAACTCACTGATCGAATAGTTAAATATAGGAATGCCTGGAAACAACATATTGATAGAATGCCAGAAGAAAATTTCCAAAACTGTTTTTAAATTATAGATCTTATGGAAAGAGAAATAGTGGACGTCCACACAGAAGATGGTCTGAACAATTTTAACAATTCTAGCTTTCATGAAAGCGGAAAGAGCCTATGGCTTAATCCTTGTATGATGATAATGATGATGATGATGATGATGAACTTATATATACAGGATGAACAGTAAGTAATTCCATTAATTTCAGGGTGTTATTCTTTGAGATATTTTAACCAAAAAATAATACAATTTTGATAGTTTTTGTTTCCTATCCGAGGTAAAAATTATTTTGTGCGAGATCGTGCGTATTTGCTTGGTTTCCGCACAAAACCAATCCGCGGAAAGTCTAAAATTCCACATTCAGTATTCCCAACCTAACACACATAACAATTTCCCTCTTCTTACCGCTTAAGTGACATATTGATTTTACTGCTTTAGGCTTTTAACATATTATTTTTAGAGACGTTCAATATAGTAATAATTATAAATTGGAAACTTACCACTGCAATTTCACCTAAATTGCACTGTTAATTATTGTTTTTAAATATTTGCAAAAATTAAGTAAACTCTACAACTCCACTAAAGTTACTGCATTCGTGATGCAAGTAACATTAAGGAAGCCGTGAAAAAATCAACACGATTCCAGACTCATCATAGACTGGGGGGGGGGGGAAAGACAGACGTATATCGCGGCCTGCTGGAGTATAGTAAACACAGAAAACATTTTAAAGCAACAATGATGAAGATAGATATTTTTGTTTTGCAAATTTGCCGTCATTGAACAGAAACCAAGATAGAGATTTCATTGCAACTAATTAGAAATTCCTCTTTCAGGTATGTAATAAACGATCTTGCACAAAATAATGTACGATACACGAGCGGTATGTTTTCTTTCAATTCTCAGAAATTAAAAAAGCTAAACTACGTTTCGCTTTTTCAAACTTTTCCTCGAACATGAAAACTTCAACATACCGCCCTTGTAACGCATATTACTATTATATGAAACATTTCATAGAGTGTTTTGGGAAAGCCTTTGATTAAATTTCCAAAATATTCAGTCAATTTAAGAGAGCATGCAAATGTTATTCAGTAATGCCAATTGAGAAAACAGAAATACAAGTTTAACAAAGTTTTTACTATTCATTTTCCCTTACATAGGAGATCTATCGTCCCAGGATTATTCAGGAGATTTTGCTTCCGAATTTATCGAACTACAGTGCGACTCTATGTTGGAACACAAACAAAAGACATGAACGATTGACGAATTTTGGAAAAACACGACGATTTCCTACGTTAGGTGCTTTTGTTGCAAATGTGTTTTCACTGTTCACGACGACTTCTGTTTGTGAAGCTGCATTTTATTAATGAAATTAACAGAGTCACATATTCGTAGCGGAATGTGGGATAAACACTTGTATAATTATGACGGCTAAGGTCCAGTTGTACGAACACGGAATAAAGTCCTGTTAAAAATAATTCCGTGGTTATACGAGAAATATGTTGTACGAACTAGGAATAGTGCATTATTCGGAGGAAAACTTCCGAATAAGCTATTCCATGCCTTCAGTAGTTGTTAAATTTCTACCTAGAGAATAAAATATAAAATGGCAGCAGCAATAGACATGAATCTCTGATAGTGATGATGAATTACATATAATGTATTGTTGAGAGTGCGGAAACAAAGAAAATAAGGCAAAGACTTTATCTATCAAACGAGTGTAACAATGAAGAATTTCTGGCAAGATTCAGTCTAAAAATGGACACTGCTTAAAGCGTGCTGGGATTGATTAATGGTTATTGGAACATATAACACACACGTAAAAATATTTCACAATTTCATATTTATAAAGAAATTGTAATTTTTTTAATAATTAAAATTAAATTTAAGCAAATTCATAGCACAATATTATATCAGTATTACGTTTTGCATTATTATAACCTAGCTATAGGCTCCCATGCTCTTGTCTTTTGTTTAAAAGTTATGGCATCAGTTTTTGCTTTCTAGCACGTTCTTATAGTCATTCACTATCACAACTAGCTTAAGTGTAATCTTCCAGCTAATAATTTTGACTTCTGATTTATTTTGATTTACTCATTTCTTTATAACAAAATCTGTACGCAAAATAATGATAGGTTCAGAAAATAAATTTCAACAATTACTGGTATTCTGAATGTAGCCTACTTTATAAACAAAACACCATCTAAAATATTGCCAACCTTTGTTCCAATTCGGCTAACTATGGAATAGATAACCTTGGAATAAAGTAACGTCATACAACACAATACTCCATTTATTCTATAGTTAGGTTACTCCATGAATAGCTATTCCAAGATTTATTCTGTGATCATACAACTGGGCCTGAGAAAATTAACCCAAACACTCATGAATTTGTTGTGAAGAGAACGCGTTGTCAGCTTCCTACGAAACCAGTTTCTTCCTCCAAAATGTAAGATGTAAATAAATGTATTTCATGCAAAGAAGCACGTTTATTATTCCAACAAGCATTTTTCTCTATAACGGAAAACACTCATTGCACTTCTCTCACATAAATTCAGTCCTGAACAAAAAGAACGTTTGTTCATACAGAGCTGCCTAGTCTTTGAATATCGCGCGTTGGCAGGCTTCCCCTAGCCTCACGCCCCCCGCACAGTGTGCAAAAACGCAAATCTAGATGGACAAAATTACTAACTTCTCTGAATTGCAACGCATTCTTTTGAAACTTTGTACAGATCTTATAGCCAGCACATATTTTTTATATACAAAGTCTGATTACGTTTGAGTAAGAGGAACTAATCCTTTATAGGGGGTGATCTTAGACAAAATTAATAACTTCTCTGGATTCCAACGCATTCTATTGAAACTTTGTACAGATCGTATAAGCAGCACATATTTTTTATATACAAAGTCTGATTACGTTTGAGTAAGAGGAACTACTCCTTTATAGGGGGTGATCTTAGACAAAATTAATAACTTCTCTGAATTCCAACGCATTCTATTGAAACTTTGTACAGATCTTATAAGCAGCACATATTTTTTATATACAAAGTCTGATTACGTTTGAGTAAGAGGAACTAATCTTTTATAGGGGGTGATCTTAGACAAAATTAATAACTTCTCTCGTATGTAACAGATTTTTATGAAATAATGTACACGAGTTACAGGTAGCATATATTTTTTGTGTACAAACTCTGATTACAACTGTATGATACCTGTAGGCCTAATTGTTGTATAGAGTTTCATAAACATATATGAGGCCTATATACGAGAGAAGTTATTAATTTTGTCTAAATTCACCACTATAAAGGAACAATTCCTCTTATAGAAACATAAAAAAACGTATCCCCGTCACATGCCATGAAGGCACTTGGGGGGCATGGAGGTAGAGCCCCATGCTTTCCATGACCTCGGCACTAGAATGAGGTGGTGTGGTCGGCACCACGCTCTGGCCGCCTTTTACCCCCGGGAAAGACCCGGTACTCAATTTTATAGGAGGCTGAGTGAACCTCGGGGCCGTTCTGAAAGTTTGGCAACGAGAAAAAACCCTGTCATCACCTGATCCCGAACCTTCCAGTCCGTAGCCAGCTGCTCTACCAACTGAGCTACCCGGCCGCCCTTATAGAAACATAATTATGTTTATTATATTATTATATAATTATAATCAGACTTCTGGACAAAAAAAATATGCTATCTCTCACTTTCGTATAAAGTTTCACAAAAATCTGTTATATAAGAGAGAATTTATTAATTTTATCCAAATGTACCCGCTATAAAGAGGTAGTTTTTCTTGTGCAAACGTAATCAGAGTTTGTACACAAAAAAATATGTACCACCTGTAAGGCTGTACAAAATTTATAAAAATATGTTAGAATGAAGAGAACTTATTGATTTCGTTCAACTACTAGGTTCGAGTTCTGATCCATGGTGAGTTTGTTAAGGTTAGATAAAAATGTATCCAATGTCTTTTAAACCTGATATTCGATGTCATGTGAATGATTTTGCAGGCCTAAACACTCACACAGTGATTAAAAACTTTCTTATTCCATTATTATTTTCTGGTGTTAAAGCAAGCGTGAAACAGCTGCCGCCGCGTTACCATACGCCCTAATAAAAAAATTAATTACTGAAAAACGCCCAAACTTTAAAACAAGGATTCAACACTCTAAATGATGCTGTATTAAATGGCAAAAGAATTGTTGTAACCGGACGTGACCGGATATATTAAAACTCATATTATAGGCTAATTTCGAGAACTTCAAAATAGTAATATGCATTACAAGAGCGGTATGTTGAAGTTTTCATGTTCGAGGAAAAGTTTGAAAAAGCGAAATGTAGTTGAACTTTTTTAATATCCGAGAATTGAAAGAAAACATACCGCTCGTGTATCGTACATTATTTTGTGCGAAGATCGTTTATTACATACCTGAAAGAGGAATTTCTAATTGGTTGCAATGAAATCTCCATCTTGGTTTCTGTTCAATGACGGCAAATTTTCAAAACAAAAATATCTATCTTCAACATTGTTGCTTTAAAATGTTTTCTGTGTTTACTATACTCCAGCAGGCCGTGATATACGTCTGTCTTTTTTTTCCCCCAGTCTATAAATGCGAACTTAAAACAAACGGTAAGGTTATGTAATGATTTATTTTTCATTTTAATATTTTAACAATATTATTTAGATAACATATTGCAGTAATAACATCGGCATCTGGAATCTTGTTGATTTTCTCACGGCTTCCTTAATGTTACTTGCATCACGAATGCAGTAACTTTAGTGGAGTTGTAGACTTTACTTAATTTTTGCAAATATTTAAAAACAATAATTAACAGTGCAATTTAGGTGAAATTGCAGTGGTAAGTTTCCAATTTATAATTATTACTATATTGAACGTCTCTAAAAATAATATGTTAAAAGCCTAAAGCAGTAAAATCAATATGTCACTTAAGCGGTAAGAAGAGGGAAATTGTTATGTGTGTTAGTATGGGAATACTGAATGTGGAATTTTACACTTTCCGCGGATTGGTTTTGTGCGGAAACCAAGCAAATACGCACGATCTCGCACAAAAGTATATTTTTGAACTGTAATATTTAAACAGTCGACCTGGTTGGCGAGTTGGTATAGCGCTGGCCTTCTATGCCCAAGGTTGCGGGTTCGATCCCGGGCCAGGTCGATAGCATTTAAGTGTGCTTAAATGCGACAGGCTCATGTCAGTAGATTTACTGGCATGTAAAAGAACTCCTGCGGGACAAAATTGCGGCACATCCGGCGACGCTGATATAACCTCTGCAGTTGCGAGCGTCGTTAAATAAAACATAACATTTAACAATATTTAAACCGTATTGTAAGAAGAAAAATACTGTGAAAAATTGTAATTGAAATAACATTAGTATGAACGTTCCTATCTGAACAGAGTACATGTCTCACAACGCAATAAATTACTAACAATTGGCACTTATTCACTCACATAGTACCCCTCTCTGTCTACGACTGAACCGGAGCGAGATGTGTTAGAAAGAACTCGTCCATACCCTTCTAAATATAGCTTGCTGCTGATAAAACAGTAAAAGCTATTTCTCACAGTATTCTCCAAATGTTAAACAACATAAATTTATATTCACCTAAGCTTAACTTACAAGTCGAAATTTGATTTTTGTCAACCTAGATTGGGAAAATTGCACAATGTGTGCTGGAAAGAACCATTCGGGTACCTTCGGTCAAAGCGGCTATGTCCTTGACGGCAACTACTCTGCCGGGAGCCTCAGTTCGGCACCCAAGCGTATAGCAATAATTATACAGTATGGACACTTCTCGTCGGTACCTTTGTTGTAGCCGGACTGGTTTCAATGACCTTGAAACCAGTTTCAGCGTGAGATTCTGCTTTCTCCCTAGAGTTGGCGCTGACATCACACCAGCTAGCAGTCGACACAGCGGAAATATAACACATATAATTAATACATCTAGGTACATTATGTACTCAAATAAAATAAATTGGATCCATAAAATAATAAATCCGTCATTAACTGTAATGTCTAGACTCTAGAGTTCATTTATAATGATAGTTGAGACGTTGACCCCAACAACAATTAAAATATGTAATGATTTGATAGCACTGAAAATGGAAAAACAAAACTCCTATGAGAAGTAAAACCATATCATATACCTATATTATATTGTGTACAAATATTAATCGAATTTGATACATAATTTAATAACGTATTATATTATTTTATAATATAATATATTATATATAAAATATAAACAATTATTATTACAACTAGTTTGTCACTGAGAAATAAGGAAAAGCTGTTAACTTGAATTTATTTGAAGCAAAGCGTTACTGGATTATGCAATAAGGTAGGCGATGTTTGGGTCCTGTGACTCAACTCTATACCCAATTATTATCTTAGCGTATGCTCGATTACACTAACCTCTAGCGCATGAAAGTGGAACTACACGCCGGCGCACAGAGAAACAAAACACAGGAAAATTCGGTCAGTGTCCATTCTTTGTAATCCCTATTGGCTGGGCACCCCTGGTATAACACATAATATACAATATCAATGGAGACGTAGGTCTGCTTAGTGGAAGACCTACAGATGGCTGACTGAGCATAGGCTTGCTCTATTGCGAAAATCTCAATAATTCTTGATTTGCCGACCCTAGCCAACTACACACCCTAATAAGACTGTAATACTGTATTGTATTGTATTTATTAACATTCCATGGTATTCATA
Organism: Periplaneta americana; assembly: GCF_040183065.1. NCBI lineage: Eukaryota > Metazoa > Arthropoda > Insecta > Blattodea > Blattidae > Periplaneta > Periplaneta americana. Next base: position 183,121,553 of record NC_091122.1, on the reverse strand, counting down.
CATGCTTACAGCTAGAATATGGAACAAGCCAAAAAACTTAATACTATTATAAAGTCTTAATTTATAGTCACAGTCTAGATGAAATATATACAGACGAGATTTACAATATAGTCTACTAGTACAACACAAAGTTTTAGTATCAATTTCATGAAGTGTTATTGAATGTCATGAATTCACCTACAGAATAGAAGGCGTGAGAAATTAGGTACTTCTTCAATTTGGCCCTAAATAATTTTATGTTTTGAGTTTCATTTTTTATATCGATAGGGAGACTATTAAAATGTTTACTGCCATATAACGCACTCCTTTTTGATAGCACGATAGACTTGCCGATGGAGTATGAAAGTCATTTTTGACGTGTATTTATGCTATGAACTGTTGAATTAGTTACAAAGTTTTCACGATTACATACGAGGAAGATTATTAATGAAAAGATATACTGACAAGCCATGGGCATTATTTGTAGTTTTTTGAAAATAGTCCTACACGATTCCCTAGATTTGGCACCTACTATTATTCTAATTACTCTTTTTTGTAATAGAAATATATTGTTACTATCTGTGGAATTTTCCCAGAATATTATTCCAAAACTCATTACCGAGTGGAAGTATGCAAAGTATATTGTTTCTAAGGTATTGATATTTACTATCTTTTGCATAGATCTAATAGCAAAATAAGCTGAATTTAGTTTGGGGGTAATTTCTTTAATATGATTTTTCCAATTTAACACATTATCGATTTTTAAGCCAAGAAATTTGGTTGTTGTTTGTAATAGAAATATATTGTTAATTATTGCGCTAGAAATTTGCGACGTTGAATTTGGACAGGATTTAAATTGAATTATGTTAGTTTTGTTACAATTTAATACCAATTTATTGACTGAGAACCAGTCACATATTTTGAAGAGAATTTCCTCTGTTGAAGATTGGAATGTGTTGGAGTTATTGGCTGTAATTACTATACTTGTGTCATCTGCAAATAATATGGGATGACCTACATCTTTTATTAGGGGGGCAAGATCATTTATAAACACTAGAAAAAGTAGGGGACCTAATATTGATCCTTGAGGACGGTGACGGTAAAACAGCAGTGTAGTGAGAAATACAAAGTATTCGGAAGAAACCTGCCTCAGAGTCTCTCCGCCCATCACAAATTTTATAGGATCTGCCTGGAATAGAACCCCGTACTCTATGAAAAGAAGCACACAGCTGACTGAACTGCAGTGTGTCATGTGTGGGGTGTCAGCTGTGTGAGGTAAGAATCAACTTAAAGAACTGAGGATATCTCCGTCAGCAGATGCAGTTCGGAAAAAGCTGTGGAAGGAGTTCAGCGGTCGATGATATAGAGCAGTCGGATGTTAGTGTGAAGGAGCATGTGCGATTTTAAACAGGAAATTCGTAGCTTTTTGTATCGACTTGAGTGCTGCACAATGCAGCCTTCTCATGCACTCTCGTGATACAGTTTTTTCATTATTCTGGAATAAGGTTATTAAAACTATGAGCAGCTTCCCAAACAATGCAAATTTAAACGTTTGCATTAGTCGCTAAGAGAAGTTCTCCATTCTTCAGAACTCTGTTAGGAGTTAGAAGAAAGTATATGGGCTATTCCATATGAAATCGATCAGTAAAAAACTTCGCATTTTTTTAATACTGTAATTTTTTCCCTATTTATACAAGGTCCTGAGGAGAATGCATTTTCAAAAATATACTATCGAAAGTCAAACGATTTTCGTACTATTGAGCGACAAATTTAGCGTATTTTATAAAAACAAGCCTCTTTCAGCGCTCAGAACTCTGGAACCATTTACTGCGGAACATTGAACGAGAGCTCATTTTGAAGCTGACATTTGGTAGGTTATGTTAAGAAGTAATACTTATTTTTATTGTACACAGAGAGACAGATAATCTGATTTTACTTGCTTTTAGGCTTTTTGCCAATTTGTAAAAATGTAAAATATATTGAGAAAAAAACCTTGCATTATTAACAGGGATTCGGCATTGTTTGCTTAGTGGCTCTGCAATAAGTTTCGAGGGTATTAAATAAATTATTTTCACACGCCTAGACTTGAACGGCGCAGTACCGCACACACTGGCCGAGAGATGAAGATAAGCAAGCGTTGGGCGTCATTTTACTCCTGTGTTTATGAAAACTTGTGATAAAGCTAGCCCAGCTATGCGCTACTAGACGAAACATGACGTGTTTGTCTCCTGGCCTTGCTTGTCTGGGCTAAATCCCGCCTCACAGTCAGCTGGTTACTTCACGCGCGTACTATTTATTTTCTTTATTTGATATTTTCAATAATTTCTTATCAACGGTGCACCAGTAAAAAATATGTGTTTATTTGTACTTTCAGTGCGGAATCTAACCATATATTTTTAAAATATTTTTTCGTGGTTAAAGGCGTCTTAATGAAAAAAATCTAAATTTCTCAATTTCTATAAAAGGTAAGAAAATCTGTTTACATGTCAATATAAACTTTAATTTCTCGGGATCAAAATAAACCATGATTTTGATCATTTGGTGAACGGGTTTCGGAGCCACAACAGTTTAAATTTGCTAATTTTATGAAAATACGATAAATTTAAATATTTTTAATTTAAACACTATGAAGTTCTGATGCCTCAAACTTTGCACAAAGCATTGTATCACAGTTGTCAACGGACAGAAAAAGTTTCATTGTATTTAAAAATTGCAAGGTCAATTTTCTCTATATTTCAGTCGGTTTGAGATGGAATAGCCCATATACAGATTAGAAGAAATAAAGTACTCTAATAAAATAAAATATTAATTGATTACTGAAATACTAAACTGTCTCGAAAATGTAAATTATTATTGTACCATCTCATCATTACAAATATTCCGGTAGATGGCAGTAGTGTGTTATGACGAGCTGTTTTCTTGTTACCAGTTGTGCCAACTATACAATCTTCATTGAACTCTATGGACGATTACTAGTCAAGAAGGCTTTTTTGATTCAGTTTTATTTTTATTAAAACGGTCACATTCCACTTCAATCATCAATATACAGGGTGAATCAAAAGTCTGGAACCATATAAATATCTTCCATATGCTTGATTTTCGATTACTATAGGTGTTACCAGTATTTGTAAGACCAAATGCTCTACCAGTGACACCTTCGATTCTAGCCCTCAGCCATCTCAAAAGCCGCCATTTTGAATGCAAATTTGGCATTTTAAATGAAAAGGGGGTCATGTAGGTACTCAAAATCATGTGAAATTTTCTGAGAAAAACAATGGTGCAATCCGTTTTGAGATATCTCTAATCGTTTCCACGGTATTTAAAAATAACTGTAATAAGACACAAACATTAGTTACTGCATCTCCAGACAATTTGTAACATGATACCGTACTATTGAGGTTTCGGAAAAGGTGTTTTTATGCAATTCTGGTAATTAACATTTCTTGCTTTACTGTTTGGTTAACCTGTGACAGTTTCAATGCATTGTTGTGATTATTTGACGCTTTCCTATAACGAATTTCTGAATACATTGCTCCTAAAATATTCATCCGCCTCTGTCAAGTTTGAAACCGCAATCAGTGAATTTAACGACACTAGACCACAAGAACGAATGAACTTCAGGTTTTGAAACAAACATCGTGATTGTTGTTGTTGTTGTTGTTTAATAAATTGTCCGAACACAAGTCTGAACATCACAAGTGATATCAACAAGGCACCACATATGCGGCAACTAGGCCAGGAGATAATGGGGTAGGGTGGCCAGTTCCTTTTCCCCCTCCATTGCATACATCGCTGACTAGCAATATATTACACTAATCAGACTTCAGATGTATACAAACAATTGTTCTTCCTCTGACACATATCGTCAAGTGAGATGTACTGCCTGATAATACATGTACAAAATGTTATGTTTCATTTAACGACGCTCGCAACTGCAGAGGTTATATCAGCGTCGCCAGATGTGCCGGAATTTTATCCCCCAGGAGTTCTTTTACATGCCAGTAAATCTACCGACATGAGCCTGTCGCATTTAAGCACACTTAAATGCCATCGACCTGGTCCGGGATCGAACCCGCAACCTTGGGCATAGAAGGCCAGCGCTATACCAACTCGCCAACCAGGTCGACCAGATGTACATATCAGCCAGAACCTCGATCAGAGGACACATCATGATTCTGGTTATCGTCGTATAAATATTTAATATTTATTTTTAATATTCCTAAAAATTAATACTAAGTTATTTGAGATAATGCTGAATCAAGAATTTTCCACCTATGAACGAATGTTATTTCCCGGAGTGGTTATAAGTTTTTATTTATGTCAGCTATACAATATGTCTTCCAACATCAACAAAGAAACTAAAGAGTCCTTGAGTTTAAAATTAAAAAAAAAAATTGTTATTTATTCCCTAGTGATCGAAATAAAATTTTATGCATCCTGATTGTTAAAGCGTTGCTTTAGTAATGACATTTCAGTAATTGAATCGCTAATTTATTCACTAGTGATTAAAGTGCGTGTGTGTGTCTAATGCCTACCCACTTCACTTTGCGTGATTAGGGTTCCACATAGTGCGGATAGATGGCAGGACTGTGACCCATTTTCAAATTTAAATTTTATAAACGTTACTTTAGTAATGAGGTTACAATAATTATTAAATTGCTCTTTTATTCACTAACGATTAGTGTGGAATTTCATCGTTGAAGCGTTGCTTTAGTAACTACATTTCAATGATTAAATTGCTACTTATAGCTATTAGAAAAAATATATATAAAAAATATGTTGTTGTTTTCTAATGCCAGGCGTTTGACAATAAAGTCATTTGACCTCTTGCACTCCAATATTTTTCAAAGATATTATCATGGTCAGCCACTGAAGCACAAATTTTGAGGTGTTCCGAATCCATTTCTTGGTTTGAGTTGCACAATGGGCAGTTGGGAGACTGATATATTCCAATTCTATGCAGGTGTTTGGCCAAACAATCATGGCCTGTTGCCAATCTAAATGCAGCTACAGACGATTTTCGTGGTAAATCGGGAATTAACTGTGGATTATGATGCAGAGAGTTCCATTTATCCCTTGAGATTGTGTTATCAAATTTTGTTTGTTGAAGTCTAAGTATGTAGATTTAATAAATCTCTTCACAGAGTAATACGTAGATTTAGTAACAGGTCTGTAAGTAGCAGTGCTGCCCTTCTTTGCTAAAGCATCCGCATTCTCGTTTCCCAGGATTCCACAATGGGATGGTATCCACTGGAATACAATTCTTTTATTGAGTGATATTAATTGAGAATAAAAAAAATATAGGATAACACAAAATGGAAACAAAACCCATCATGGTCGACTATTACTTTTAAGAAGTGTGTACGTCACTAATGCAGTTCTGTGACAAGAATTCCTTTCAGAATATCTATACTAATAACAAATCTGTAGCCGAAATTTTCCTGGTAATTTCCGATTTTCCAAAAATAATTGGTCCTAACATATATAATTAACCACCCTGAAACCGAAAATCGCATTTTTTAAATTTTTGTTTGTATGTCTGTCTGTATGTTTGTTACCTTTTCACGCGATAATGGCTGAACAGATTTATATGAAAATTGGAATATAAATTAAGTTCGTTGTAACTTAGATTTTAGGCTATATGGCATTCAAAATACTTTATTTAAAAGGGGGGGTTATAAGGGGGGTCTGAATTAAATAAATCGAAATATCTCGCTTATTATTGATTTTTGTGAAAAATATTACATAACAAAAGTTTCTTTAAAAATGATTTCCGATAAGTTGTATTCTTTATAAAATTTTGATAAGACTGATATTTAATGAGATAAATGAGTTTGAAATTAAAATAACGCCATCTAAGACGGTGCAATGAATTAAGAACAAATGACTTCGTCTATAAAGGGCCTTGGACAACAATCGAAACAGGGGCCTTGGACATCAACAATCGAAAGCTATTAAACATAGCCTACAGAGAATGTTTCTGTGTTTGTATGAAGTAATATCAGAAGCTAAATTAACCGATTTGTATAATTAATTATTATTTCACCATTGGAAAGTGTAGTTTCTCTAGATGGACATAATGCTATAATGTTATTACAGTAACGTCTGAGTAAATCGAGGACAGGTAAGATTAAAATAGCTTCTTATGCACAGAAAATTTGATAGGCTATTTTGTACATTCGTTTTCTGTATTTCTTAAAATAATATTTATGTACACTCATTTTAATCTCAGAGAATTATCGAACAACGAGAGTGTATTGATTTAGTATGCAGTAATAGTACGTTAGCTTAGCAATCCATTATTTTATCATTCAAATGTTAACTATGCTCAATTGAATCGTGTTGAAATACATCAAATATATATGCAATAAATGCAATGCAAAAAAAAAAATTGGGTAATGAGCGAGGCAGATTATCTTGCGCTGTTGTAAAAGTTGTTCCCTGGATCAAACGTCCTATTTTAATTATGTAATTACTTTATATTTATTTCTAACAAGTGCAGCGGAGCGCACGGGTACGGCTAGTTTATAATAGAGTATTTCTTCTGGGATTTCATTGCTTGTAGATGACCTCTTCCACCTTTATGATGATTGTACACTGGGACACTTCTACGCGATATTGCATCCATCTTCCATGCAAAACCCGGCATTGAAGTCGGTGATCGACAATACAGAGCACAAGAGTGTTGCGACCATACTTTTTGTCCGCACCGCGCATGCGCCGTCAAGCTGGCCATGTGGCCGCAGCTCCTGCCGAAGATGAGTCCACAGTCTTCCGATCCAGCAAGGCACGGAGTGATGCTGTGAAAGGAACCGGGCGAGATGGGAGCACGACTCCCGCACTTTCTTCAGTTCCTATGTGTAGTAGTGTGTGATGTTGAGTGATCTGTGTTGCCATAGAAACGCATGAAGCTGCGCGAACCATGCGACTCAGGACTTGCGAGACGACGGGATGGCTCGTCCTCTTCCTCTGGTCTGTCGTCGGACTGTCGTCGTCGGAACTGGATCTGTCAGGTATCAGTGCGCGACCTGTCTGTAGGCCTAGGAAGAGTTGGATTGTGCTTATCCAGATTTATTTCAGATAAGCTATCCTGTACAAGACTGTAGATTGCTAACCTCTTTTGGTTCTACAGTACTGTACTATCTTGAAAACTTAAAACATCTGCGAGCTACGGTTTCAGTCCCTAAAATGTTTCATTCACAATGAAAATTAAACATAACGTAAGCGTTAACTTAACGTTACAGTGAAATCAAGAAGTCATACCATCATTCACGATGGGAACATAAACATAACAGCAAACATACTTGGTAACCATGGAAACATAACAACGACGCCATTTCCTCATATTCTGTCGTATACTTCAGCGCTCCACGATTGTGTTCTGTTTGCAAATCACGTAAGCATAAGCATGAAAGTTTGGAGTTCGCAAACGTTCATGTTAACGTCTTACGGTAATGTTTATGTCAATGCTTATGTGAATCATTGTGAATGATCCCATTTGGTAGCCTGGGCACAAACTTCTGTGTTTATGTTACGGTTATGTTTAATTTTCATTGTGAATGGGCCATTTCGACGATTTCTCTCGGCTTCCCAACATACAGAGATTTCTGAGATATCCTTCATCGTCACTGCCTTCCGGACTGAACTGATGTCAGTTCAGAAAACCGTAATACATTATTCGTAAGTTGACCTCGACATTAAAAGAAGAAATATCATTAGCATCACCGTTTCGGCCATCTTTGCACTGTAAGATGGGAATCAAAGATCACTGAAGTACAGTTTGTTGGTTACTCAACTGGCCGAAGATAGGTTTGACCCTCATAAATGACACCAATAAGGCATCACTCATAAGACAACTAAGCCAGGAGATAATGGTACAGGTTGGCCAGTTCCTTTCCTCCCCCATTGCATACATGGCTGAGTAGTAACCTATTTCACTAATCAGTATACAAACAATTGTTCTTCCTCTGACACATATCGTCAAGTGAGATGTACTGCCTGGTAATAGATGTACGTATCAGCCAGAACCTCAATCAGAGGGATTTGTAGAAGAAAAAGTGGTAATTGTCCAGGCATATTTGGATCTTAGACATATGACTAGGAAGTTCATAGAAGATAATATAATGGTGTTTAATATTGAATTTACAGAAAATCACAGCCTATATTTGTCAGCTAGCACCTTATGGAAAAGGTTGCGGTAATGCAAAGGAGAAATGAATAATATTTTTTCACACCATTACATAAATATTGTTTTTCTCACAGTCTTCAAGCATCAAAAGAATATCATTCAAAAAAAAAAAAAAAAAAGACACAGTATGAAAAAAACTTGGACAGTAAGTTGTTACCTTTGAAACCAGTAAAATTTCTAACAAAATCGTTTCAACGAATGCTTATGAACTTCGAACGAAAATTAATATTAATTCTACTGATACTAATCATATTATTACTAATTTCTGCAATAATAATTTGATTTGCCCTACAAGTATTTATGTAAACATGCTGGTACATTTCTTTTTTCTGTCATTTTCACGAGACTCCATCGCCGGACAATGTTTCATGTTATTTTTGATTGCTAAGATCTTTCTTGAATTTCCGTTTTGTTCTCCGTACTGCCTTCTACATACTCCTTAGTAACCTCAGAGGAGTATAGCAATAATATCGTCACTACTAATTACATTAAAAATATAAACAAAATTAACGACAAAATTACAAATGTCTGTTCTTATTTTAGCTTGTTGATAAATGGTTACTATGGAAACCACTAAAAACTTACAACCACCGCCTTCTAGAAACGTATCTAAACACGATGCTTACAACTAGATTGCTTCAGTTTAATTTTTCATAACTACCTAAAATTTGTACATTTTAAAAATATTATCTTATTCTGCAAATATTGGAATGGTAATAAAAAATAAAAAATAAAAAATAAAAAATAATAATAATAATATATATGATTCGTGACTAGAGGGTGCTTTTGTTTACTCGTATCTCAATTTAACCAATCTGTTCATATTGTATTACATTGGTTTTTATGCAAGAGGCTCCAGGTGCGATTCCTATGCTGGCTCCATAAATTTAGTTGCTTTTTTGAACCGTTTCTCTTGAAAAATAGGCATATTTAAATCGAAATGCCTTTGGCGTAGAAAGTAAGAGAACAATTGAAATGTTTATAATTCGAAATCTCGAGTAATTCCATTTTTTAACGGTTTCTTCAACTTTCAATTTACTAACTTCGACTGTACTAGTGGGGGAGGCAACAGAACGGAGCAGATTTTGAGGGAAAAGTTTGGAAGTCGTATTCCCAACACTGTGACATTACGTTTTTTGTCTAGACGTGTACAATAACTGCCTTCCGATTGGAGAACAACGTATTCTGTTTCTGGCATAGATAATATGTTTCTATATTTGCATTATTTTTCAATATACTTGTACCTCAATTACCTCTGATTGAGGTTCTGGCTGATTATCAGGCAGTATAATACATCTCACTTCAAATTTAATCTCTGAAACATTGGACAGAACTATCAACAAAATGCCTCTACTAGAAACATCAACAACCAAATGTCTTGGTTTACATATTAATAATAAAATAAATTGGAAAAATCATATCAGAGAAATAACTCCCAAACTTAGCTCAGCATGCTTTGCAATTAGGTCGTTACAACAATTTCTAAACAGCAGTATCTTAAAGACAATATATTTTGCATATTTTCATTCCATTATGTCCTTCGGAATAATATTTTGGGGAAATTCTGCAGATAGTAAAAATATATTCTTATTACAAAAAAGAGCATTAGAATAATAGTTGGAGCAAAGGCTAGAGAATCATGTAGATTATTTTTAAAAAATCAGAGATTCTGACCTTAACAAATCAATACATATACTCTACAATAAATTTCCTCTTATATAATAAAGAAAAATTTCCAACTAATTCAGCCATACATAGTATAAATACCCGCAGAAGGAATGATTTTCATACGCCATCATCAAATTTATCATGCTTTCAAAGGGGAGTACGTTACATGGCGATAAAAATGTTCAATAGTCTTCCTGAAGACATTAAGAATCATAGCCAAAACCCTGCATTATTTAAGATAAAACTAAAAAAATTACTTAATATCTCACACTTTCTATTCTGTAGATGAATTCTTGACATTTCACAGTATTGTGTAAACATTTTAATATTATTAAATGGTAAACATATTCCATTGCATAAAATATTATTGTTATTAAGGTATTAATTCTGTACATATTTCATATTTGCATTTTATATGTATTGCATTTATATTTAAACGTAATAATTGAACATGTTCTTTATTCTATGCTATAAAGCAAATGTAAGAATATTATGGAACGAATAAATTTATCTATCTATGACTCAGAGGAACAACAATTGTTTGTATGCATCTGAAGTCTGACTAGTGTAATATGTAGCTAGTCGGCGATGTACGCAATGGAGGGGGAAAGGAACTGGCCACCCTACCCATTATCTTCTGACTTAGTTGCCTTATAAGTGATGCCTTATTGATACCACTTACGAGGTTCAGACCTATTTTCGGACAGCTGAGGCCGTGTCTCAAAGCTACATTTTCAGCTGAAGTGAACTAGATTGTTTGACTAAATACCCGGATGTGACGTCAGAAGTTATGATCCAAAGCTACATAGTGCATAGCAATCAAGTCCGTAGTAGCTAGTAAACGAAAATGCTTGCTCGATTGTTGACTTGTTCACTAAACAAACATGGATACCTCATCAGCAGTTGGGGTTATGAAATCTGAAAATGCTTTGGAAGTAAAATAATGTAAATATAATGTAGAATAACACGTTAACTTTGAACACTGACATTGTTAGTATCTTCTGTACAATGTTTTAAATATTATCTTTTCCACTTAACTCGTAATGAAACTGTATTAGGACACTGCCTTCTTAATTCAGTCCTGCACCGTGATGTCATGGTTTTTAGAAAAATAGTCTATGAAGAAGGCCGTGTTTCCAGCATACATGTCCAAAGCCCCCTAGTGTGCAGTTTACAAGTCAGCTAGTTGCTAGTCACTAGTGTGTAGTATGGATTTGAGCTTTGAGACACGGCCTGAATAACAACTTCTACAAAATGAAGCCTGTACATAATATTATTAGTTTGAATACTTCTAGGATGAGAACTCTACACCCCTCCACCGGATGACTTTTGCCACGCACTGTAAGCTGTACAAAAAGCTCAGGCAACGTCTCTGCTTCGCAGCGTCTGGAATTGGAGTGAACGCTTCTTTGTTTACAATTTACAACTTAATTATATTTTTTTGCGTTGAGTGGAGTCACCGTTCTTTTAAGATTAAAATAACAGCAGATGACGTCATGGGAATAGAAGTCTCTAACTTCGATATCTGAAATGCTTGCAGTTAATAAGGGATGTCACAATGACTTGCATGTTTTTACTCCACATACCATAATACTACACAAGTCTTCTTTAAAGACTGGTCGACATTGTAACCGAGTTCCTCTGGGATGTTGCATTCCTTTTTCCGTTTATAATTCCACTTTGTGATTACAAATTCTTCTTAATTAGAATATATATTGTATATAATTTCATTCCAAATAATAGTTATAATAATGTCAAGGATGCACTGGAAGGAATGGTGAACGGGAGAAAAATTCGGGGCAGAAGAAGATATCAGATGTTAGACGACATTAAGATATATGGATCATACGAGGGGACTAAGAGGAAGACAGAAAATAGGAAAGACTGGAGAATGCTGGGTTTGCAGTGAAAGATCTGCTCTTAAGCAGAAAACTATGAATTAATGAATATGAAATTACGAATATCTGGAAAAATATATTTTAGCATGGAATTAACAACTGCAGCCAATAAGATTGTGATGTAAGTTTTCTTCGCAACTCTGTATTGAAGTTTTGTATTCGTTTGGATTTAATTCGATAGAGAGAAAAATTACTTCAACAAAAATTAATAATAAATATGAAACCCAAAAACCTCTAGATAATTTAAACAACATGAAAGCTCAAGGGTATACTTACTTACTTATGGCCTTTAAGGAACCCGTAGGTTCATTGCCGCCCTCTCATAAGCCCGCCATCGGTCCCTATCCTGAGAAAGATTAATCCAGTCCCTACCGCAGCCAAAAACCCCATAACAAACAATATACCGTGTACATTTCTAACTACAGTACGTAGAGAATTAACATTGTCATAAGAAATCCATATATAAAAAATGTAAAGTGAAATTTCGTGTAGCTGGCCATGTGTAATAAATTAGTAGGCCTTATAGAAAATAAGACTATCTACTGATTATTGTCAACTAAAATTCTGTTTGATGGCATGAATCTTGAAATAATGGATTATTATACTACAGAAGAAAATATTTTATTTACTGAATTGTATGGAAACAATTCTTTGAGAAAGGTAAGAGACCTGTTTGCTGGACTCTTTCCTGGGAAAAGAGTTTCATCCCGCAATACGATCAAACCTGTGTAAACTTAATAATATGACTAAAATTGTTGCTTATTTGTGTCTTTGTGAAAAAAAGTAACCTAATGACAAAAAAATCTTTAAAATTAAATACACAACTAAAATTATAATAGTAACACCATGATATAATTATTTTGAATCACCTAACCTAAAACTGATAATATGTTCTCAAAGGATTAAGTATGATAAGTTGGCAATAATCAGTAGATAGTCTTCTTTTCAAGAAGGCCTTCTAATTTATTACACATGGCCAGCTATATGAAATTCCACTTTAAATTTTCTATACATGGATTTCTTATGGCAATGTTAATTTCCTATGTACCATAGTTTAAAATACACATGATATGTACAGTACAGGGCGGAAGTAATGTAGATTATTCCTTGGATCGAATGCAACAAAACATTGTAATATCATGTTACTCGTAAATGAATACTTTTCTCAGAGAGAATAATTTTTCCCTAAATGTTAACACTGTTATGATTTTTACTCTTATCATTAGAGAAACTGGTAAGGAATGACTTATCCTTTGCAGTCTTTAAATAAAATGAGTTTTCTTGAAAATTAAATAAAAGATTAACATGCATTGTTATTTCCTGCAATAGGAAGTCTGGCAACACTGCAGCAGTGACTAAGAGCGGAATGCTGGTATTCAGACCTGAGTCCGTGTGCGTTTTCGTACATGTGAGCCGAGGATGCACTGTTGCCAAACTACGCAAATTTTCAGTCTATTTTTTTTATTCAACCATGTACTTAATTACAAAATCCATAATATGTTTTTAAAATTTGTTTTTATGTATTTCATTGTACCCTTCAATCTGTATACAGTAATTATATTACTTCAACTCTTTATAAAGTATGGGACGAATAAGACGTGTTTAAGGGTATATGAACGTTAAGGACCAATATTATAGGAAAATGCAGGCTCTAAATTTCTAAAATTTTATTAACAAGTGAACTCACAATTGGACAAAAATTACAAGGTACTACAACAACACTTATTAGAACTTAAATATGTGACAAAAGTATAAAAAAGGTTACAGGAACTAATAATATTTTTCAAACCAGTTTTACCAGAGTATGAAAAAAAAAAATTCTGCATCATCATTTGGTAACCATAACATTGTTATGGTCTCTCTGACATTTTTAATATTTTTCCTGCATGTAATAAACACTTATTTCTGAAAAGTAGACTACTCTCAGACATGTAGAGTTGTTTATTTTAATACAATTAATTTTTTATTTGTCCTATATAAAATACATTAAAATTTACATAATGTTTTGTAACCTAATTTTTATATTTTCAAAGAAATGGGCATTATTGTAGTCTACCTTTTGCATAAATTCATGCTAAATCAGTGTACAAAATTTCACAATTCTATCTTTAATGGTTGTAGAGTTATAAAGTAATATGTGTGAAAATTTTCAAATTTTGGGAAATTTAATTTAAAGTATAAAGTTAATTTCTTAAAAATATTATTAGTAACCTTTTTTATACTTTTATCAGATATTTAAGTTCTAATAAGTCTTGCTGTGGTACCTTGTAATTTTTGTTCAATTGTGAGTTCATTTCCTTATAAAATTTTAGAAATTTAGAGCCTGCATTTTCTGATAATAATAACTGTGGTCGTTCACGTACATATACCCTTAAGGAACTCAAGGAAGGAATAGTAATATGCGTTACAAGAGCGGTATGTTGACGTTTTCATGTTCGAGGAAAAGACTGAAAAAGCGAAACGTAGTTGAGCTTTTTTAATTTCCGAGAACATGAAAACAAACATACCGCTCGTGTATCGTACATTATTTTGTGCGAACATCGTTTATTACATACCTGAAAGACGAATTTCTAATTAGTTGCAATGAAATCTCCATCTTGGTTTCTGTTTAATGACGGAAACTTTAGAAAACAAAAATATCTACGTATACTCCAGCAGGCCGTGATATACGTCTGTCTTTTTTTTCCCCCAGTCTATAAATGCGAACTTAAAACAAACGGTAAGGTTATGTAATGATTTATTTTTTCATTTTAATATTTTAACAATATTATTTATATAACATATTGCAGTAATAACATCGGCATTTGGAGTCTTGTTGATTTTTTCACGGCTTCCTTAATGTTACTTGTATCAGGAATACAATAGCTTTCGTGGAGTACTAGACTTTACTTAATTTTTGCAAATGTTTAAAAGCAATAATTAACATTGTAATTTAGGTGAAATTGCAGTGGTAAGTTTCCAATTTATAATTATTACTATGTTAAACGTCTCTAAAAATAATATGTTAAAAGCCTAAAGCAGTAAAATGAATGTCGCGCTTAAGCGGTAAGAAGAGGGAAATTGTTATGTATGTTAAGTTGGGAATACTGAATGTGGTATTTCACACTTACCGCGTATTGGTTCTGTGCGGAAAACAAGCAAATACGCACGATCTCGCACAAAAGCTTCATTCGTGATCACTATTTTTCCCCCCAACATCATTAAGACATTGTAGTAAAATGGCCCAGGCGTCATGGCAACAAGCATGTCTTCCTGTAACCCGAAATACTGCAGTACATAAAAACTGTATGATAAAATACAAGCCATGTACTACAACTATCTCAATACGGCTTCATGGTATTAGCTAAGATAAGGCGTGTCCTTGAACCTCAAATGATACTGAACTCATATTAAACAGAAAATATAAAAAATAATGCTAATCGATAGAATTTAACAATGTAGATTTAAATAATGGTGTAATAATTTCAAGACTTTATGTTCACATAATAATATTATTCTGCAAAATACTGATTAATTCATTTACTGAAAATTAGTAGGTTAAGTCAGAATTCAATTAATTCTTAACGATATGATGTTTCAAGTCAAAGGGCCAGTTGGATGAGAATCAGGAATTTTTTTGTTATCACTGATTGATCAGTAAAAGCAATTACATGAATTAAAAAAATGAACAAAATACCTACATTTAAGCTACGATTTCTTTACGGCGAAAATAGTTAACATAGGTGAAGGACTTCACAAAAAAATGAATGGACTAAATCCAAGATACTGAAGATGCTATTTCTTCTAGAAGAGAAGGAAGACGGCGATATCTGTATTAAGCATTCCTATTATAAAGGGAAGAAGCTACGTAACCTTACAATACCTCCCGTAAAAAAACTTGACAGTCCTCTTTTTTAGCCTAGATGTCCGGCGTCCTCGTAATTTTGTCGGGACGCACAAAAATCCCACATTTTAATCAAACTTTATTTCATAATGTAAAAATCAATAATTTCTCTAGCTGATGTTTACTTCATGAATTAGTGTTGAAATTATTGATTTTATTTATATAAATGTTTAGAAAGTGTAGTGTACTGTCAAGAGACGTAAATAAATTGACATGGACAAACTGTTTAAAGGCGATAGTAAATTTCCTTACAAAAACGTCGATAATAAAAGTGTCTCGTATTTTCGAGAGACATTTATGGCAGGCTTAACTGTTACAGACTAAACCAAGTCTTCATTTGTTTTACTGCCATAACTCGTTCAGATTAGTGATTTACCATTTCTACATGGCCTTCTCTAAATATCGATTATCCATGTCCTGAATTTGCTTCAGAAGCAACGTCTAGCGATCTGTATCGCGTCCAATGATCTAGTTGGCGATCGCCATTTCAACTGCTAGAATCTCCAGGCAACAATCGGCAGCGATGTGCGCCCAACGATGATCGCCGTAAACAAACCGTAGCTTTAGAGCTCATATATCGCAGATGGCCTTGCTAAATAATGTAAAAAAGAGAGACTCATTTTCTGCTGTGAACTTAATGGTCCATCCCTTGTTTCATTGGTGTCATAGAAAATAATCTCTTAAGAAGGTGACAGTTTTTTCAAATCTCAGAAGGTTCTTTGAATTACTGGGACTGATATCCTTTCTGTTTTTAGACTTCTTTTTCTTTCGTATATGTGGAAAAGCTGTCATATCTTTTACAACCTAACTAACAACAAATATTCAAATCAACTCTTTGACAAACTTAAAACTGTTTAAGTAAATAACTGAATCAGACAATTTCAAAATATTTCAAGTGTTCATTGAATATAAAGTAATAAATTCAATGAATTGTAAACTGTAAGTTTTACTCAAGTCTTATTCAATTGTCCAATCGATGCGTATGTTGTACTGATTTCGACAGTCGGAAAGTAAGCATGAATAGTTCTGTGCAAAAAAAGACTCGATATCAAGTGACGTGAATGAAGGTTTTCCAAAGTGCTCATTTTCGATACTAACCAAAGACGAACATCATCTCAGTTCATATCCTGCACGACGCAACCGGAACGAGGTCGCCTACCCAGACTGATGAATTGCTGACAACTGGCTCTCATTCCTCCAAACTGCATCGCTTGCTGTCATATTTATGCTTTACTTCTACGTAATTAGTGTAATTAACCACACCACAAGATCCCACTGCGAGCCACATGACGGGAAACATCCTTGATTGCTATATAAACGGCCCACAGTGGTAGTAATATTCCATCCTGCCTAAGGTTTTTCCATGGTTTTCCTAAGGCGCTAAGACAAATGTCGGGATGAGCCCTAAAAGAAATGGGCCACGGACCTGCACTCATATCCCCATGAATCTCCCTAATTAACAATTACATCTCTCCCCCCTCTTCGCAATTGAGCCATCATATAGCCAAATGGCTGGTCTCGAAATTGAGACAAATCAACAAGGCTCATGACCTCCTACATAATAGCCAAATTGGCTAGTCTCTTATATGAGACAACTCATCCTGCCTAAGGTATTCCGTGGTTTTCCTCAGGCGTAAGACAAATGTCGGGATGAGCCCTATAAGAAATGGGCCACGGACCTATATGCCCTTCCCCATATATATTCCACCTTTATTATAAATTATGTATGCCCTAGTTCAGATAATATTAATAGTCTATTAAACATACGAGGTTACTCAATAAGTCGCAAATTGAAAGGACAGGGACCTCTCAAATTGCAGCTTAGATTTCACGGCGCTTCTTCCGACGGCCTTCACCTGCTTTGTCATCAAACAACAGATGACGGCGTCTTGCCATCCTAACGGCAAACACCAGCCAACTCCTCCTCGCCCCGTTCCGTGATCAATTGATCAATCTCAGCCCCCCTCGCGTATGTGGTACCTAAGAGGTTACATCCAATTTCAGCTTCCCCTTCAAAATTTTCTAGAGCTCCTTCAGGGGAGCAGCGTAACCCGGAGTGAGACTAGTGGCCAACAGGCTTGGAGCTCACATATTTAGTTTTGTACAGCCCCCAACCCCTTGCAAGGACGCGTTATGCGTACCTTTTAAATTTTCCTCCCAATTCTCCTTCGATTTTTCGTTTTCGCAGACTGTAATCGGCACACGCAGTAGATTTTTCGTTTTTAGTAATATTCAGAAAGGCTTTAAAATATGGACAGGAGGCTATTATAACTGTGATGTTCTCTAGAATCGATTGATTTGGTGACCGGGGAAATGGTTTGTTTCTTTTACTTATTTATTTATTTATTTATTTACTCCTACATTTAATCATTTATTTATTTACTTTTTATTTACTCATGTATTCAACCAATTACTTATTCACTCATTTATCCATTTACTCATCTGTTTATTTATTTATGTACTTATTTATTCACATATTTATTTGTTTACTCACTCATTCATTATTCATTTATCCATTTGTTTATTTATTTACTTATGTATTTATTTACTTATTTATTTACTTACTCATGTATTAATTTACCCATTTATTTAATTATTTGCCCACTTATTTATTTGTTTATTTATTTATGTATTTATTTACTTTCTTATTTATTTATTATTTATTTATCTACTCATTTACCATTCATTTATCCATTTGTTTATTTATTTATTTATTCGTGTGCTTATTTATTTACTTATTTTATGCTTGACTAAGCCTATTAGTTTGACTAAGCCTATTACAATATTTTATTTAATAGCTGCTCTCTCTCTCTCTTAATTATCTTAAATATCTTTATTTATTTACTCACTCACTTACTAATTTACTCATTTATTTATTATTTACCATTCATTTATCCATTTGTTTATTTATTCATTTATTTATTTACTTACTCATTTACTCATTAATATGTCCATTTATTTATTTATTTATTTATTTATTTAATTAATCATGTATTTATATATTAACGTATATATTTATTTACTCACTCATTTATTAAGTTATCCATTCATTTATTAATTTATCCATTTATTTTTATTATTTACCCATTTTTTATTTATTCACATAATTTATTTAATTATGACTTAAAGGAAAGTGCATGGGGTAGATAATGTCCATCAAAGCACCTTCTTCACATATAAGGCTTATTTCATAACTTCCCAGTCTAAAGAACTAATTATTTAAATTGAATTCAATTAAAAAAAACACTTCAATTTACATATTGATGGGGAAGTCTGAAACCAGGCTTAATTATATTTTAGATTTCACCCCCACCCCCAGCTGCCCCCTTTAAAAATTTCAAATGGCACCCCTATGAAAGAGCATTCAATTGTTTATACACCTCATTCATTTCACAGATTTTGTTTTATATCGTTGCCTGGCAATCTCGATAGGTACAATAATTAAGATAATATTTTCCTGCCGGGGATAGAACATAGTTTCCTGGAAATGCTACTACAATCAGTCGCTGCAATTGTGGCACACAGAGGAAAGGCTAATTTAATTGATATTGGACTTTAAACATAAACGTAACATAAACAAAGAAGTTTGCGGTCTGATTATTTAATGGGATCATTCACAATGATTTTCATAAATACTAACATTAACATTACCGTTAGACGTTAACATGAAAGTTCGTGAACTCCAAACTTTCATGTTTATGCCTATGTGATTTAAAAAAACAAACACACAATCGCATAGCGCTGAAGAGAATGTGATGAAATGACGTTGTTGTTATGTTGCTATGGTTACCAAGTATCTTTGCGGTTATGTTTCTTTTCTCATCGCGAATACTATTACGATTTTCTAATTTGAAGCTAGCGTTTGCATTCTATTTAATGTTCACGTTTTCCTTATGAATGAGGAAAATTTTGCAGTTTATCATTTGTTATTCTGAGCTCTCAATCTCTTATCACGAACCACGCAACTCGATGTATTGGCGTGGGGCTCCTTTGTCTGCCAGTCTGTGACCACGTGGATGAGACAAGTGTCACTATCATTTGTTTTTGTGCCCGCGAGCCGCAACTGTTTGCTACATCCATTATTTCTTCTCTACATGCGGCCAGCAGCTTCTTTTTCTTTTTGCCGGGTGGCGCCGCACATTGCCACGTCTTAACACTACCACATGAATGAACCGTATTGTACTACAGCTCTGCTTTTTCATGTCAGAGGTTATTCGTGCGTGGATTCCTCCGCATCTTGCCTTATTTGCACTGCATATTGTGTACTTCACACAATACAACGCTATAATGTCATTGTACAATCATCTTTTTTTCTTTCTTTTGTGAGTTCTTATATCAACTGCAGACTGCCAAGGTTTTAAAATAACAGTACCAGTGAAGTTTTACATAAATTCTCATCTTGCTAGCTTTTGTGGTGTCACACTCCAATGCGCATGCGTCAGACTCAACTCCAGGGATTTCTATGGTTACTTGACCCGTCAAACGTGTCAAAAGAAGAGTTCGCGTGTAATTTACATTATATATTTTACATTTGTACATAATTTATTTGGCTCAGAATAACTAATTTCTACACTATTTTCTACGCGACGTAATAAATTATTTTATGGAAGTAAATTAATAAAAAAAATGGACAAGTTTTTTCTTGAAATAATTTCGTTTATAAATCACAATACATGAAAATAATTATTAGAGTAGTGAAATGTAACGTACACTGGACTGCAAAAGAAATGCCGAGTCCAAGTCGCTATCGATTTCGAATGTTATCGTATTACGAAGACTTCTCTGTATGTGTGAAATAATTATATATATACACATCTGAAATGGCTTTAATTTTCTAAAGAGTTTTTATTCCATCCAAAGCAGAAATGTGTAGCTAAATGTTTAAATTAGATCCAGCTTTCAGTTCTGTATCTAGCTATAATAAAATTTTATATTTATAATGAAACTGATAGATTTATTTTTGTTAATACAATATGAAACGTAACTGGCCATATATATCGATTGTAACAATGACAGCATCCATGGATAATAAGGAAGGCTTTGGAATACCATATAAACTGCAGTTTCACTATTTTCGTGTAATATTCTTACTAAAGTTGTAAAATAAAAGTAACTTATATGAACAATTTAAAATGAATTCACATTAAACAATAATAATAATAACGTGAACATGTTATAAAAATCGTATTTACATGTTTTTAAAAACTAATCTCAGTAAAATAGCTTTCCACCTCGCCATGTTTGCTGAAGTCCTCGGAAAACGACATAATTTCGTATCGGCATTTCTTTTGTAGCCCTATGAATTACAACTTTAAAAAAGAGGATTAACGCGTATTTTAATTTAATAGTTGTTAATTATTGTCATGATCACCCACCAACATTAAAATCAGTCCGTATCAACTTCAGAGCCATTATTTTTGTCTGAAATAACCAGAACAATTAAAAGTCTCTTACACTTAAACTAGAATTTACTTTTTTGATTCCACATTATAACATTGATATTAATTTTATTCCAAGAAGAACAAACAAAAGATATACCGACAACATTACGACAAAAAGTTTCACACTTTTCATTCTGATTTTTTTAAATTGAAAGACTGTAACCTTCGAATTGTTCATGACATTTTTTGACTATTCGTAGACTTTATTAATGAACTATTCACTACTATATATTAATGAGATGTCAGTGCTGCTATAATTTTTATTTTTGTATATATCTTGATTACACAACTTTTAACACTATATCACTTTAGAAAAGTGTTATGTCTTTCTCGTGTTAAATTTTTACATTACCTCGTTAACATGTTTCTCGTTAACCAGTTCTGAAGACGGCCGATAACAGGCAGAAACATGTTAACGAGGTAATGTAAAAAATTTAACACGAGAAAGACATAATACATTTTTAGAAGTTTTATTTTTGCTTCAATAATGTCTCAATGTTGATAATCTTATCAATAATTATATTGGAGCTAAAATAGGTCGCAACATTTGCGTGAGAATATCACATTATTGTCTACAACAGTTTCATCGTTGTATCTTAGCACTTTTCTTAAATAATTACTGATCACGAACAACATAGAAGTGTGTAGCAGAGATCAAAGGTGCCGCCTCTGGGAAAGTGTCCACAGAGAATTCTCAAAAGAAAAACAAATATTGCGTTTTCTCTTTCAATATTGGCCTCTGTGAACAGGGTGAATTCTTCGGTCAGTGGATAAAGGAAAATAAACGAAGTCGGTATTCCGCACGAACACATTATCCTTTACCACAGTGATATGCAAGGAGTTTGGTAGAAAAATACACCGGTGAGAACCGTGAGAAACACAATGACAAAATGCACATGATGGATACCGGAGGCAGCTTTAGCTACATGACTAGTAAACTCTGGGATCTGTATCGGCGCGGAAACACTGTGTGGTGTTGATGTATAGTTTTTTTTTATTAAATTCGGTTATTTAACGACGCTGTATCAATTACTAGGTTATTTAGTGTAGATAGGATTAGTGACAGCGAGATGGTATTTAGTGAGATGTGGCAGGGGATTCGCCATAGATTACCTGACATTCGCTTTACGCTTGGGGAAAACCTCGGAAAACCCCAACCAGGTAATTAATCCAAGCGGGAATCGAGCCCACACCCGAGCGCGTATCGTTTCAAGGGACAGAAACAAATATGAAGAACTGGAATGAATTACAGCAAGTAATGCAAGCTGATAGCCTGGCAACTCCAGTAACAATTTAACGCTTTGTTTATTTAAGTTTTCAATTTATTACATTATGATATAAATTAACTTTTATCATCCAGTCTGCTGTCGAAAAATCTGGAAGTTAGGATTTATAAAACAGTTACATTACCGGTTGTTCTGCATGGTTGTGAAACTTGGACTCCCACTTTGAGAGAGGAACAGAGATTAAGGGTGTTTGAGAATAAGATGCTTAGGAAAATATTTGGGGCTAAGAGGGATGAAGTTACAGGAGAATGGAGAAAGTTACACAACACAGAACTGCACGCATTGTATTCTTCATCTGTCATAATTAGGAATATTAAATCCAGACGTTTGAGATGGGCAGGGCATGTAGCACGTATGGGCGAATCCAGAAATGTATATAGATTGTTAGTTGGGAGGCCGGAGGGAAAAAGACCTTTAGGGAGGCCGAGACGTAGATGGGAAGATAATATTAAAATGGATTTGAGGGAGGTGGGATATGATGATAGAGACTGGATTAACCTTGCTCAGGATAGGGACCAATGGCGGGCTTATGTGAGGGCGGCAATGAACCTCCGGGTTCCTTAAAAGCCAGTAAGTAAGTATGATATAAATTACCCATCTTTAAGCCTATTTTACGCACAGTATAGAAAGTTATTTTTACGCGCAACTGCAGGTGAGATCCTAGATAAGAGGGCAAAGTACAATACTTCGTCACTTCTTTGTTGGTGATAAATGTTGATCGTGAATTGTAGGAAGATTTCAGTACAAACGTAAGGCCAACCAAGCTATTCCAACACAACTTCGTTCAACCAGAATTCACAGTAAGGACTGCATGGGATTTGAACTAGAATCTTCAGACTCACAATTCCATGGTTCAGTCTTGTAGTTGCCTGTGCTATACTTCATCGTTAGGTTTTTTTTATCGTTTCAAGTGCAACAAATTACGTCATTTTAACAACTTTCCAGCCCATATGTCCGGCACGAACATAAATTATCTACAGCTGAGTGCTCCAAGTCTACTGTACTTAAGCCTGGTGTGGATAATTTTTTATTATGTAGCTAGTAAGCAAAGTGGATACAAATTCAAAGTACCGTATAAAACAAAAATGTTTCTAGTCACTACCGTAAGAGCCAGGCTCGTGTACGGTGTGGTCTTAGCCAATAATATAACATAAAATTTACAATGACAGTTTACTGAGAACTCTATCTTAATTCAGCCGACAACTATCAGACAAGGAAAAAAAAGAGAGAAAAAAGCACATCTATTTATAATTTGAACTGGTAATGGAAATTAAGGAAAAACGGCTGAACAGATTTTAATGAATGACTCCTCATTTTGAAGCGAAAAAATGGTAGTTTCAGAATAAGACAAACACACTCGGAATGTGACCAGAGATGTTAAAGCGAGTATAAATAACAGCAAAAAAATAAAAGAGAAACAATAAAATAAACAATATCATGGAGGCCATGACTCCAGAATTGCCAACAGATTCTCTGACATAATGCCAATAGATCGATCTTCATTTGTCTCTATATTGGTTACTAAAAACTTCAAAACTTATTACGAAGGTTAATTATATTATCATGAATAAAATTTACAGATCTGATTCTATGTTGTGTAATGTGTATAGATTATTAAAAACTACAAAACTCAAGAAGGTTTGTTGACATTATTTTCATTCAAAATGAAATATTACAGATAACTGTGTGTATTTGTCACTGATGATACACACTGATACTATTATTAATGATAATAATTATGAAAATGAAACCTTTCGGGGTTATGTAAATAAACATAGAGAATAACTTACATTAGATCTTCATTTCCATAATTTTCCGAGTAACGCTATACCTACTGTATGCTACTAAAAGCTACAAATCTTATGTAAGACATAAATATTGTTATTAAAAATGAAATACTTTAATAGTTATAAATCAAGTGATGTAAGTCTTTTTCAGATACAGTATTAATGACGATGCGATGTAGATATATATTTTATGCTCGACCATGCCGAAATGTAGTAATTATACACCTGGTAGCAGTCCTTTGATGCATGTCATTAAAGTACACCTACTCATTAAAGTTCAGGTTTTCGATTATTCTCGGATATGCAATCGAAAGACAACTAGCAAAACGTCATGCAGGCTGGAAATCCAATACTTTCGCAGAAGGTTATGTTCTGTTCGTTAATTGTAAATAATATTCAAATAAATTCAATTTGTCATCTCGTTTTTCAATGTCGAATTCAATTTCAAGGTTATATCAAGTTTACTCTCTAGGTTATACCAAGGTCGTCGATATTCGTTGCCCGGAAAAAAATCAATACTTTCGCGTCTGCGCACATCTCACAATTTACGAGATTGCACAAGGTAAGTTCGCTCCCCACTCACATAAGAATAAAATGAATACTTATGAATAATTTCAAGTTAGAAATATGGTCGAGCATAAAAAGTCGTATGAAACTTGCCTATAATGGTAATTAAGACGCTCGTATGAAAATTATGAAACGAGCGCAAGCGAGTTTCATAAACATCCTCGCGTCTTAATTACTATCATTGTAGGCTCGTTGCATAATGTACTAATGTGTGATTCACTAATTATCCTAGATAGAGGCATTATTAATTAATTGAGTCATGCTTCCTATTCTGCATCTTTAAACTATATCAAATTTATATTCCTTTAGTTTAATCGATCAGATTTGTGAATGCTACCAAGTACATCATTTTGCTGTATGAAAAATAGCGTTTCCTCATTGAAACTCAAAGAAATGAAGATGGATATGTCCAAGAAAAGCATTTGGCATAAAATCCTTTCTGAGGGAAGTTTTTTAAAAAGAGATATTTTTGACAAGGTTAAACTTCATTGAATCATTACGTTGCTTTCAATATTACATCTCTCGCTAGTATGTTTCATTATTATGGAAGCAAATAACTTTCAAAATATCTGATATTCTGTCTGGTAAATAAATCTGAACAATCTTTATTTAAACTTCTAATGAACTTAGTCTGCAGCATTTGCTGCACAAGCCACTAGTTTAATATAAATTGACAATCAGACAGAAACCAACGACATTCATGAATACAGTCGACAGAAATAAAAAGGTAAAATATGCACACGTTTGTTACAAATTGCAGGGGAAAAAATTTCTGTAAAAAGCAACTAAGGAATTAAGAACACAGTTTTAGCTTCAGAATACTAGCCAATTAAAGAAAGTATACTTCTGAATAGTTCATTCTCTATTTGTAACATTATTTTACCCTTAAAACTAAAGAAAAAATGTATTTTTTTAACAACTTCAAATTAGTGTAACTCTGAAAATATTGAGAATAGGACAAATGTTTATATGGCAGTTTTTGCTCAGAATGTCTCCAGAAATAAGCTCAGCAAGTGACAGTAACTCCATGTGAATCACTCTGTATAAGCCTACATCAAAGTATAAACATCTCCTCAGCTGCTGCAGAGAGGAATGTTTCTGGCTACCTGGGCACACGTTTGATAACGCTCAGAGAAATAAGTTCCTCCATTGACGTCCACGAGTTATGACCGGCTGACCTCCGATAACGTCACGAAGCATTAAATGAAGAATATTGCCGCTCCGAGAGTGTCCTTCATACCTCTGCGCAAAGCACTTCCGCAGAACACAACTGGTTTTAAAAAGCCCTTCCTACACTGATTACACAGTTCTTCATTCAAGTTTTTATTACTTTGTTGTTGTTTAGTGAACTGTCCGAAGGCACAAGTAGACTAAGTGATTTACAATTCATATTAATTTACAAGTGATACAACAAGGCACCACTTATGAGGCAACTGGGCCAGGAGATAATTGGGCAGGGTGGCTTATATTCACAACGCTCCTTATGACAATTTGTAACAAGGGATAAAAGTTCAGTATGAAGATTCCAGCAGTTATTATATAGGGTTGGTTGCAGAATTTCGTCCTTCTGAAAGATTTAAAACCAATTACACTGCTCTAGTTCAAATTATCTCAAAATAGTCATAAAACTGTGTTAGTACTTACGTTAAAATTCCTTAAAAATATTACTTTAGAACTAATTTAAAATTATTTTTATGCTCGACCATGCCGAAATGTAGTAATTATACACCTGGTAGCAGCCCTTTAATGGACCTCATTAAAGTACATCTATTCATCAAAGTTCAGGTGTTCCACCAATCAGAAAACACCATTGTAGCAATATGAAAGCGCAAGTATCGATTATTCTCGGATATGCAATCGAAAGACAACTAGCGCAACGTCACGGAGGCTGGAAATCCAATACTGTCGCAGAAGGTTATGTTCTGTTACTATAATAATTAGCATTAATTGTAAATAATATTCAAATAAATTCAATTTGTCATCTCGTTTTTCAATGTCTAAGTCAATTTCAAGTTTATATCAAGATTAATGTTTATTTTACTCTCTAGATTATATCAAGGTCAATGGCATTTGTTTCGCGTCTGCGCACATCTCACAATTTACGAGATATTGCACAAGGTCAGTTCCGCTCCCCAGTCAGATAAGAATAACATAAATACTTATGAATAATTTCAAGTTAGAAATATGGTCGAGCATAAAAAGTCGTATGAAACTTGCCTATAATGGTAATTAAGACGCTCGTATGAAAATTATGAAACTCGCTTGCGCTCGTTTCATGAACATACTCGCGTCTTAATTACTACCATTATAGGCTCGTTGCATAATGTACTATTAAATGCTTAAAAAAATAGAATATTAGTTAGGCTATTTTATAATTTTACCACGAGTTCAACCCTTCCCTTGGGCCTTCAGTTATACCTGACTATATTAATTTCATTTAATGGATTGATGCAAAAGTTGGTAATTTACGTTTTATCACTGTGACAAAAGTTTTCATTTGAGATGAATAGAAGACAGAAATTAATCAGTAATATATTCTCCTATATTATCTATGACTCTCTACCAACCCTGGGGTAGTTTTTCGATTCCGCGTCTGAAGAAATCTGCTGGTTTGGAGTTAAAGAAGTCGTCAAGCATCTTCGTTATCAAAGGAGTTCCCTTGAAGATTGTTGGATAGAGAACGAAAAAGATGGAAATCTGAGGGCGCAAGATCAAGAGAATATGGAAGTATTGAGACGATAGAACCATTTTTGCAGTGCTTTCTCCGATGACATTCTCCCCGTATACGACACAAATGCTTCGAACTATCTCCGTGGCCTTTGCTCCTCTATTAAACTCAAACAGAAGAATATGCGATGAATCAGTCTTTCCTGAGATTAGCTGTTTTTATTACTATCAATTGCTTTTCGTCATTTTGTTATAGAATGACATATTTTTGCTGAAGATTTGTACGCGTAGAAGTCCTGTGTGTAATGTACTGTGGCACATGCTTGACTTGGACATAAAACTTTAACCCCATAAATTTCTCAACTAACTCTTTACTAGAGGAAAATAAATATTTACATATATCTCAAACCTCATCAATAACTAAAATTAATGGTTCAAGAAATTCGCAAAATAGTGCTGCTTACCTTGTGACCATGTCCACTCGAGTTTTGACAGACATAATGCAGCAATTATTTTTTTAAGAAGATAGTTACAATATATTATTAACACGTGACAGATAAGTAATCATATTTCGCCTTTCTGAATCGTTCATGAAGCCATCTCATTAATGTCGGATATGCGAAAAATTGACCATCACCATGCAGCTAACAATGTAATCAGAAAGCGAGCGTATTTATGAATCACGGCCAACTTGATGACTTTGTGCCCTTACGTCACATCCGGTTTCAGATGTATCACAAAAGAAACAAATAAAATATCTTATTTTCTGCAATAAAGATACAACAGCATGCACCTTCCCCTCATAGTTACAAATTCTGGGGGAAAAAAAAAAAAAAAAAAAAAAAAAAAAAAAAAAAAAAAAAAAAAAAAAAAAAATATTGTGTTGCCCATTATAAATAGACGCAAAAAACAGCAGTAACAAGATATCACAGATCGATCGCCAATAACCATAAAAAGGCGCTTCTTTTTAGACAAATGTTTCTAGAACAAGTTTTCTTTGAGTATTTTGATTTCTTTAGCACTTTTAATTAGAGGAATTAAATTTTCTGTACAAAAATATGTACAACTACTGCCTCTATACTTGAGAGAAGTGGCGAAATAAGTGACTGTCGGCCAGATTTGCTCTGAGTAAATTTACTTCACTTTTCTTCTTCTTCTTCTTCTTCTTCTTCTTCTTCTTATTATTATTATTATTATTATTATTATTATTATTATTATTATTATTATTACTTACTGGCTTTTAAGGAACCTGGAGGTTCATTGCCGCCCTCACATAAGCCCGCCATTGGTCCCTATCCTGAGCAAGATTGATCCAGTCTCTATCATCATATCCCACCTCCCTCAAATCCCATCTATCTTCCCATCTACGTCTCGGCCTCCCCAAAGGTCTTTTTCCCTCCGGCCACCCAACTAACACTCTATATGCATTTCTGGATTCGCCCATACGTGCTACACAATGCGTGCAGTTCTGTGTTGTGTAACTTTCTCCATTCTCCTGTAACTTCATCCCTCTTAGCCCCAAATATTTTTCTAAGCACCTTATTCTTAAACACCCTTAACCTATGTTCCTCTCTCAAAGTGAGAGTCCAAGTTTCACAACCATACAGAACAACCGGTAATATAACTGTTTTATAAATTCTAACTTTCAGATTTTTTGACAGAAGACTGGATGATAAAAGCTTCTCAACCGAATAATAACAAGCATTTCCCATATTTATTCTGTGTTTAATTTCCTCCCGAGTATCATTTATATTTGTTACTGTTGCTTCAAGATATTTGAATTTCTCCAACTCTTCAAAAAATAAATTTCCAATTATTATTATTATTATTATTCCCATCATCATTATTAGTATTATTATTAGGGCCTACCATTATCATTATCATTATCATTTGCTCCACTACCACATCTTTACGTCAGATAATCTCTCTACGTAGGTTGAAAATGGCTGTCAGTAAAGATTTGCATCTCTATCAAGTCAGGGTGAAACTCCAGAACAAATTCCAGGAATTTCTTACCCTGCTGCTGGCGCTGTGTTAGCCCGACTTTCAATTTATTCCTACCGCATGCACGAAAATACTTCTAACCACCAGACACTAAACTTCTGGGCGCAGAACGTTTTTTCAGCTTGTCTCCGTAATTAGGTTATTCAGTCGCATGTTAGTTGCCCTCATGCTGCGGCGAAGACACTTAAACTCTGTCCAATTGCGTGAAAATGCAGATCAAGGGGTGCGATACTGCGTTTTAAAACTTTACAATTTTTAGCTAATTTCAATTAAATTTTTAATCACTAATTTCTTTCATTAAAATTGGATATCGTTGAAATTTTTAGATTTTTTGGTTTGTAAATTTGTTCTACAAAAGAAATTAAAGATATAAATGCATATCTTACTATTACACCAGATTACACATCAATGAATAAAGATGTTTCTGTAGTTTCAAGGCTTAACATGTAAGAGAATGATCTGAGTAAGGAAATAATTCCTTGGTCGGCGGGAAAAGCCACATAAGTCAAAAAATAATAATTGTTCAGGAGAGACTTTCTTCTTAATTTACTTTTAACTGAATATAAGTATAATAATGAAATTCATGTAGACCTATATTAAAGTAAGACCCTTTTCAATTTAAAATACAAGAAAATATATTATTTTAAAAATTAGAAAAAATATTAGACTTATGTGATTAGGTACAACAGAAAAATCGACTTTTTTTACTTATGTGCCTTTTCCCGCCGACCAAAGAATTGTGTACTTGTTTTTGTTATCATTTGTGGTTTGGAATTAAAATATTATTGTTGAAGAATTTTTAATCTCTTTTCTTAAAGTCGTGTATAAAGAATTATACTGGCTCCATTTTTCAAGCGATATAAAATAATGCACATATCAATAGAATACAGCGTTTAAAATATATGGTAAAAATTTCAGTACATTAGCGCATTTAGTTTTCCAAATATTTTACTTTCTAGATTTAAAAATGTAATAATTTCATACCCGGAAAACTGCATTGTAAGGCAGTCTAACTACCTGGCGGCCACGTAACCTTGCGGTCCTTTAAAACAATTAGAATAATTCTAATTATAAATTATAAATTATTTAGGCCACTTATAATTCGAATAATGAAATTAAACTTTGGACAAATATTTCTCAAAGCCAAATGATTTGGTGGAAAAATTGAAAATTGGTAAGAATTGAAAACAATACTCTAGTTGTAATATGATATATATTTTTTTATTGGGTTACTTTATGACGCTGTATCAACATCTAGGTTATTTAGCGTCTGAATGATATGAAGGTGGTAATGCCGGTGAAATGAGTCCGGGGTCCAGCACCGAAAGTCACCCAGCATTTGTTCATATTGGGTTGAGGGAAAACCCCGGAAAAAACCTCAACCAGGTAACTTGCCCCGACCGAGATTCGAACCCGGGCCACCTGGTTTCAATATGATATAAAATATGATATAATACGATATATGGTTCCGAACAAATCGACATATTGAAGGGATTTAACAATTTCCAGGCTTTCTGATACCAACTTTGTGATTGTCTTTGCTACATGATTGAAATGTCTCTCATTTGTTAGCAAATCTTGAAAGATTGGTCCTATGTGAGGCATTTCTCGCTTTAATCGAAAAACTGTCTTCAATATTTAACACGTTTATTATGCCCACGATTTTAGTATGAAAATATATTCTAACTAACCACGTTCCCAACGAACTATCACCGGTCTTGGTGGTAAAGGTAGCCTAAACCTGGTGCCATTTCCCGGAATATTGACAGCCTAGAAGGACCTTTTAAAATATGTTGACATGCCAGCTAACCCGATGCAGTAGCTTGTTACAGTTTATTTGCTGACGTGCAATGCATGAGCAGCGTTAACAAGACTGCCGCACAGAAGCTAGACTCTGACTCTAATCCTTTGTTGTGTCAGCCATACTTATGAGTAGGGAGCGGATGTTGATGTAAAGTCATCATCTTATTTTTCATATTAGGATAATGCCTATTAACATAGAAATCCTTTGTATGTTAATATCAACATAAACAACTTAATTTCTTATATTGCATTTTTGACGTTTTTGAACTAATAGGTCATTTTTACATTTTTTCAGCCTCTTTTGGTCATTTTTAATATTTTCAAAAACTTTTAGATCATTTTGAATGCATTTTACTTCCTTCTTTACATATAGCCATGTTAAATCTTTTTCTAAGCAAACAGATCAGTATTAGGCCCTATCAGGGCACGTATGGGCGAATCCAGAAATGCATATAGAGTGTTAGCTGGGAGACGGGAGGGAAAAAGACCTTTAGGGAGGCCGAGACATAGATGGGAAGATAATATAAAAATGGATTTGAGGGAGGTGGGATATGATGATAGAGACTGGATTAATCTTGCTCAGGATAGGGACCAATGGCGGGCTTATGTGATGGCGGCAATGAACCTCCGGGTTCCTTAAAAGACAGTAAGTAAGTAAGTAAGTAGGCCCTACTAGTAATTACCTACTGAGTAAGTGTATAACAGTGAAGTTTGAGTTTTATAGTTCGGAACAAACTCTAAAGTGCATCCCTTATTTTACTGAAGGCTTCATCTCACGTAACAGAAGTAATATAAAATGCTTTACAGCAGCTTAGTTTAAGTGAGGGCTTTGACCGATACTTTCCTTTTGTCGGTACGATGGTGTGTTTAGAATTTATGTTTGGAAGGGGGGAAACTTTCTTAGTGTTTTAACACTAATACGGTATTGCAAGAATCCACGCTGCGCCTACAATTTTTTTATCATTTACACTCCCCATCTGGAAGGTCTGGTAACAAAAGTGAAAATCGGGAGGAGAAGGAGGAGACGGAGAATGAAGACACTGACATGGACCACCCCTTATTGAAACACGTTATAAAGCCTCATTAAAATTTATAGTTTTGACTTAAAACTTTAATTTTGTTGCATGACCTTTTCCTTTGTCTTTGTCAAATTCCAAGATGTTGCCTCCTCTCTCCGACATTTGCAGGGCAGTCATTGAAACAAGGTGACTAATTTTTAAGAAGTTGTGGTGCGAGTGCAGTGAATAATATTTCAATGTCATTTTCTTTTCATTTCATGACATTTTTCCTTTATTTTAAGGGTATTTTATTGATCATTTTAAGTAGATTCTTAGGTCATCAACATCCGCCTCCTAATTATGACCAGGCTTCGAGACTTTGGACCCGATACAATAAGTTTACTGTGCTTGTACTATAGGTTGTTGACTCGCTGCAGGTAGTGAAAGGTAGAGATGTGTTGAGGTAAGAACGTTGCTATTTAGAGTAGAGTAGCCTACGGTAGTATGGGGGAACACACACATATGTACATTCTGAAAGTAAATATATATTACACAATGACAATGTCAAAAGAATGTGAAAAGCATTTATTCTCCTGTCTTTTATAAGTATTTGTGTTTAATTATACACAGTGTTAATGGTGGAAATAAACATGTAGCAATTTTAATTTCTTCATTTATCCTATTTGTCGTCTTTAGGAAGTGCAGTTACAGTACAGAATTGCAATGTACTACAAGATACATTTTCAGTGTCTCAAATGTAAATCTTTTTCGGTTGCATACCAAACACAGATTGTACTGTGAAAAGATGCGCTCTACGTCGCATGACTTTATAGGGGCAAAACGAAAAAACGTAACGTCATTGCAGTCTCTAAGAGACAGTCTTTTATTCTGGGGTGACCCTATGTCCACTAATTTGCTGTTTATATTACACAATGCTCCATATCTGTTATTTGTACATAAAATTGATTTCCACTTCTGTTTTACACGTCCAGTAACCGGTGTACTTGGTGTCTCATTAATTCTCTGCGTCATTTCCTCAATTAATTTGAGGGCTTCCGGCATCTCTTGCTCTGACTTTTCTAACCGTGTAATAGTTTCAGACACAGTTTGTATGAAAACCAAATTATTCATCAGAACCTTCAAGTCCAGAGCGTTTTCCTTTGCGTATTTGTTGGCATTCATTCTACAGTACCCCCACCCACTGTACGCTTTACCACTATACTCAATACGCCGTTCTGCAGATTTCCCACTGAACTGCTCTATCGGGTCCGAAGTCTCGAAGCCTACTTATGAGTATCACAATGAATTCTGTTGTTTTTTTCGATTTCCTCCTTCTAGAGTTGAAATCAACATTACTATGTTGTGTATTACAGTAAAATGACAGTTAAGGACATTTCCACTGTTTACAGAAGGCTGCCCTCAGCATTGATTGTCAGCAGACCTTGTAACGTCAAAATTGTATTTTCTTTTTACACTTTTAGAACTTTATCTGTAGTGTATTGCGTAAGCTGATACTTCCATGGCCAGTGGTTATTTTATATTTCCATACGAAACGTGTTCAGATAGATAAGAGGACCTTGCAGGACGCAATTTCCTCGAGGGATTTATGGTTCTAAGCTATTCATCCAAACAGCTGCATTGTCATGCCCTCGCTGACAGTGAAATCACAGACAAACAGCCGAATAAATTGTAGTGTGACCCCACTAATAAAAATACCATTCAAACACTTCAGATCAGTAATTCTAAATATTTCAATCAGGGGTGTGATATATGGCCCGGAGTTGAAGTGATCAGCGATCAAATGGCTTCATATGACGTTTTTCAAATCTTATTTGACTAAATTCAAATTAACTGCCTAGAGCATTCGTTGAAATCGTAACGGTTTCATCAACACCGATTTAAAATAAAACCACTAGTTTAAAGAATTCTGATCCTGTTCTTCACGTATTAATATACTAAATCAGTATATTTTTCGCAAGCAGTGTACATGAAAGCGTCCTGTTTCGAATTAATTTTATAACTGAAAAACATATATATAACACCAGAAGAAATGTCCCAACTCTTTTGGCAGAACCTAAATGCCACACTACAGCTGGATTAAGACACAGTAGGAATTATGGACCAAGAATATACAATTCAGTGTTGAAAAATAATCCAGACCTAAGCAAGTTACACATTCTTAAGTTTAAAAATAAAGTGAAAATGTTTGTATGATATTTGATAAATTTTATTATTATTTTAAGTGTTACTAGCATTATATGGTACTAATTTTTATTGTATTTATCTGATGCATGTAACCTATAAGATAAAACATTGTAATAAATATAAATAGATCATTTTCTTAATTAATAACAGTGTATATCTCCAATAAATGATTTCTTAGCCTCGCCACAGATACACTTGATTGTACTTGTCACTATCTCTGTCACTAGAGAGTTCTTGAAATTTATATTTTCCCCGCCATTCATAAAATATTTTGACATGATACCTCTTGCACAAAAGGGAGATCTATAAGTGAAACTTGATTAATATATTTCAGTATTATTTGTATTTATCCTGGTAATAATGAACACTTTGACTCGTAGACATTTTGTTTTTGCAGCATTAACTTCCCATGATTGTATGAGAAGATTCGAAGAGAACGGCAGTTACGTAGACTTTCGGCTCCCCCCTACTACCAATAATGCACAACACAATGTCAATACGGCGGTTGCTGTCGTCTGCGATACAACGAACTTTTCTGTCGATTTTCGAGTTCGTCATTTTTTCCGGTTATTATATGCTTATTTAAGTTGTGTTAACTCTCGCTAGTGGTTTTATATTTTATTTTATCCGCCTTAGTATTTATTTTATTATTGTAAATATTTTTGTTTTATCACTATTATTATTATTATTATTATTATTATTATTATTATTATTATTATTATCATTATTGTTAATTTCTATCATCAGCATTATTATTTAATCTCTGTAAAATTTATGTAAACTACTGGACTGTACCCGAGCACGAGCATATGCTCATTTTGGGTATCTATTCATATGTACTCATTTCAAATGTAAATTGTAAATAAATTTGAATTTGAATTTGTTGTTCATAATGCAGGAAATGAGAAACGTTCACCAAATAAAAAGAGAGAGGATTAATTGAACCCCTACAATTGCGCAAAACGTTTATGCTCTTCGTGATTGTTATTGTGAGCATGGTTTGAAGTATAAGGATGTTTGAGATTAGAAATAAAACTTTTGGTATTTACTTTCACTTCGGCTTTGTACATCCCGCATTTAAATTTAACAAGGCTCAGCCTTCTCGTTAACTACTTCATAATCGCTTCCTCATTCCATGAGGCCTAGACTCGAGGCAACAATGCAATCGATAGTCGAAACGATTCACACATCAATATGACGCCAGTGAGTTGTTTGAAATTATTATAAACTCTCTGAATGGTATGAAAGGGCCTGTCGTTTACTTATATCATGTTTTGTAATGTGACAATGTAAATATTACACGTAGGAAAAAAATAACGTAAAGGTTACTTTGGAACAGTTCCTTGCTTGGAATACTACGTTTCCAAATAACAGTGTTGTTCTGAGTTAGTATGAGATACTTGCTGTTCCAAAATACTACAGTTTCATCAGATACTAGTAGTCCGTAAAATAATAACGTAAAGGTTATTTTGGAACAGTTCTTTGCTTGGAATACTACGTTTCCAAATAACAATGTTGTTCTGAGTTAGTACGAGATTCTTGCTGTTACAAAATACTACAGTTCCATCAGATACTAGTCATAGGTGCATGTTCCAAGATACCACAGTGCACCTGTGTAGTTAGATATGGCACTGTTATTTCAGAACTGTTATTTGGAACCTAGTATTTTAAAGGAACTGTAACAATTGGTATTATTAAGAGAAAATAACTTTTCCCATCTCTAATAAATATAGTTTCTCGATAATAATTGAATATAACAGTTGAGACAGAGGATCCAAACATCGCCTACCTTGTTTCATAATCCAGTAAGCAATTGCAACGGCTTTGCTTCTAGTAAATACAAGTTAACAGATTTTCCTCAGTCCTCAGTAATAAAGTAGCTGTAATAATTATTTTTATGTGTTATAATGAATTATGTTAGAAAATAATATAAAATTATATAACATACTATCAAAAGATTACATATTTTAATTGTTAATGAGAACAACATTTGAACTCTCATTATAAAGGGATTCTAGAGTCTAGACATTACAGATAAGGCTATTATTATTCCATAGATCCGATTTATTTCTATTAGAGATCTGGATTCATAATTGATCCCACTGTGCGTTTCGAAACGAATGAGGAACAGCCAGCAGAAGTGGATAAGGAAAAAAGAATATCTACAATTCTACCATTCCATATTACCTCCAAAATTACCAGCTAGAAGAGCTTGAAGTGATCGGACTTCTGGTTGGAGCAAGAGGTACCGCTACTCTCTTCATGAAAGATGTGTTTAAGAGGCTTGGAATACCTACATCTATTATTCCGATTGTAACGTTAGCTGCATTGAAAGGATCAATTGCTCTCCTGAAGTATCACCTATATTCGAAATGAAACCAAGTTCATTAGCATTCTTTACTTTTTTGTAACACTTGCCTCTCTAAAACTAGGTATATTTCCACCAATCATAAAAGGTATTTGCAGCTACGTACTTGTAGGAGTTTCATTGTCAAAACAAAATTAATGGTTCACTGAACTTGTAAACATTTATATGGTTAAGTACTCTTTGTCCCTTGTGGCAGCTCACGAATGGTGAGAAGATTTCTAAATTAATACCTAGATTTACTGATTGTATTGTAATGACAGTCATGGTTGTATCACAGTCTACTATATACAGCCGCGAAGCTTCAGGTGATTTTTTGCAAATCTCGTGATAAAGCGCTCCAAGCGGTTAGCAACTAGAAACAATAGACTGTCCACGGTCGACTTTGGACTGTGTCGTATTTCCATCGAGTGCTAGCTCGTTGCGTATTTCACATTGATGCTTGTGAAATGTTCGTTATTGGTTATAATGAAAATGTTAATGGCTAAAATACAATAATTGGAATAATAATATTTTACTAGAGACGTAGAAAAATTAGGTTTGTTTTAATGAAATTTATTGATCACGTTTTATTTTCAATTCTGGTGGGATTATTATTGCTTAGGCCTACTTTTTTTTTCAAAGGATATGTTTTTAATTATAGTTGTTAATGTTGTTGTTATTTTTATTTGTTACTTTACTAGAGACGTAGAACAAGTCTGTTACAATAAAATTTATTGATCACGTTTTATTTTCAATTCTGGTGGGATTATTATTGCTTAGGCCTACTTTTTTTCAAAGGATATGTTTTTAATTATAGCTGTTAATGTTGTTGTTATTTTTATTTGTTACTTTACTAGAGAGGTAGAAAAAGTCTGTTACAATAAAATTTATTGATCATGTTTTATTTTCAATTCTGGTGGGATTATTATTGCCTAGGCCTACTTTTTTCTTCAAAGGATATGTTTTTAATTATAGCTGTTAATTTTGTTGTTATTTTTATTTGTTACTTTACTAGAGACGTAGAAAAAGTCTGTTACAATAAAATTTATTTATCACGTTTTATTTCCAATTCTGGTGTGATTATTATTGCTTAACCTCATCCCACTTTGTTAACTACGTAAGCCTTCACTACAAGTACCGGTACACGTAAGTTACTCCATTAATTCATATTTCCATTATTATTGTTGTAAAGGGAAATGCAAATTAATATTTATTGGTTTCATAGTTAATTTCGCTATAATCTTGAATGAGTGAAGCGATTATAGTAAATTTCAGTTCGTTTCGCACAAACAAAAATAATATTAACCTATTTCTTGCAGGTATCTTCGAGTTTATGGTGGAATTTAATATACTTCATTAAAATAATAAATTAACTTTATGCATTTAATATTTCAATAATGGAAGGAAGGTGTTAATTTTTCCAAAAGAACACAACGAAAGTGTAACATATTTTATCGTCTGCTAGGAGAGAGATCTGCGATGATTAGGCGATAGTAGCGATCGTAGTGGTGGGCAACTATCCATGTTTGCATTTTTACTACATATTGAGCTTCGCGACTGTATATAGTAGACTGTGGTATCGCACCGGTCAGAAGGAGTATGCTCATTATCTCAACTCTCACATTCAGTTATTATCGAGGGACTCTATGTAAATACGATACTGTTCCCCAACCAGGAGATCAACCGTGAAAGGAATGTGCTTACTATTGCGTCATCTATTGAAACGAAGTAGATGATAATATTACCGTTATAACGTCAGTTTAAAAACCATGCGCTCTCCTGCATATGTTATTTCCTGTATGGAGAGATTAAAAGACCAGGAGATTAATTGTGATCTAATTTTGTAACTAGGGTAGTATCAATATGTCTGTATCAATGTTATGGTTTGTGCTGTGAGAGCTAGCCAATAGAGATAGTAGTGCCCACGTGTGTGACCTCATGACATCTTATGACATCAACATTCATTCACAGCATTACCCTCCTTCGTCTCATCCGGCAGAGACTTTCTCGTGGTTGGAGCACAGTAGACAGAACCACTTTGTGGACGATACGTCAACAAACAAAACGTGATGGATTGTCCACATGTAAATAATAAATGAAAATGTAAATTTTAAATAAAATAATAAACGTAAATACTAAATGTTGGTGGCCGCCATTTCGAGCAACTGTTGTGAGGTACAAAATGGTAGATTGCTAACTCAGATTTGTAATGATTATGAACGTAATTACGTATGAAATGTAATAGGTATAAATAAATGTAAATAATAAACGGAAAACAACGCAGCGGTAGCGACAAACAAGTTTAAGGTCGTAACACATTAATTTGACTTCGCAGATCCAAAGGTTCCTATCTCAGAATGTTCTGCAGAGTATCACCTATTTTCTATTTAATCTTGCACTCTTCTGCTGAATCACCCTGTATGTTGTTTCTCTATTAATCTTGTTACACATATGAAGTCTTCTTCTGACGATGTAAACGATTTCTTCATGCGCTTCTGTATTGCTGAACTAAATACATTCAAATAAGAATCTCCAACTTTTATCTTGTGTCTATTTTTCCTTGGCTTCCTCACTCAACCCCTTAACCCACATTCACTTGCGAAAATAAAATTGCATGAAATATTATTAATACAATGTTTCTTCCTGATAAATGTATTCAAAGTACATAATTATTTTGTTCCTGAATGGATGTAATCAAAAATGTGCTCGTGTTTATTAAATTATAAGGCAGTGACCTCAATAGGAAGTGGAGAAGATCCAACCCCGTGGGCGAGGAGCGGAACTTGCCTTGGGCGAACAGATGACGATTTAGGCAGAGGAACACGCGCTCTGGTACACAGCGTTCTTACAGTGGAATAATTTAGTAATATTTCACAGAATTAAATATGTTGCAATATTTTAAGTATTTTAAAGTCATGTAAGCTCTTTGCTGCAGAGTTTGTAATGTTGGACCGGTCATGTATATTTAAACAGTAGAAGAAAGTGTTACAAATATGGAATACCATTTTGTTTTTTTTTTTTTTTTTTTTTTTTTTTTTTTTTTTTGTTTTATAAGCTACATGTTTTGAACACTGAACGTAAAGTATCGTCTTGTTTATTGCTGAATGTCCCTGTGAATGGTACACCGAATTTAGAAATTCGTAAGATGTTACAGAAGTTTGAAAAAATAATTTCCCCAAAGTCTAACATATTTCCTTAATAAAAATGAAGGTACAATTATGGAATACTACTGGGTGTTCAGTTCAAAATGTGTCATGGCTCGCTGTATGTCGTCATGTGGCTATCCGATGAGCCTAGAGAATTCAATCTTCCTACACTTCCGCAGAGGCGTATTACCTAAATGCGAGAGAAGTTGCCTAGCAAGTACGGCGTTCATTCTGAAGATTACTTACCGATACGTACGGTAACGCCAATAGTGGTAAGAATGTGAACTGTTTGGAAACACGTACTGAAGTGAGTTTTTTTTCTTACTGTCGGGATATGGGGAGAGGGTAAAGACGATTACTTACGTATTTGTTGACATTAACTTCGACGGTCAACATGGCACGGAGCATTTGATTTGTGTTGTGGAATGTTGCCGTACGCAACCGAGATAACAAATACCCTGCGTACGACTTGCCCGCGCAAAACACAGTTCGAAAGAGGTTATGGTAGCACACAGACTTTACAGACCGCCATCTGTTGCTACGACATTCAAGTTATACCGTACACGTTCTCAAGTTCAGATTGAACGCCTTGATTAATAGGCAACTTCTCTGACATAGCTGAAACTCGCTTCAAATCGCTGACTCACAACAGTGGCGTCATGACACACTTTGAAATGAACACCCAGTAGTAACAAGTTACAAGATTAACAAAATTGGGAGGTCAAAATTGCTTGTACTAAGAAAAGCACAGAACAAACATTCAGCATCTTCATTAGAAGATGTTTTCTCAACCGTAACACTGAATCCAGATGAATCGTCTCTCAAGTCTTTTCTCGAACTTGTTTTATGGTTTCTTGCATTGCTTTTCATTCCACTGTTTTCTAAGTTTGTTGGAAGGTGAGATTTTCCCTCCTCCTACAGGTGCCAACACTAGTAACGGAACAGAAAACCAGAGTATAAAAATGGAATACTAATAATACTAGTATTTCATATTTGTGAGACACTGATGTTGCAAGTCATAACCTCAAAACATATCATAGTTTAAAAACGAAACAATTAAACATACATTGCTATAAACGTAGATTATTTCTCTTTACCAAATCGTTAGTATTTCTAACATTGAGGAATAACATGGTATATTCAAGAAAATAACTTACTGCCAAAATGTTCATTTTCCTCGAAAACGCAATAATGATAAACGTTTCAACAGTTCAGTTTCTAACTGCAAACTAACACAGTCCCACGAAAGAGAGTATCAGTGCGTATAATTTGGAAGGCTTCCGCTGGAATACAACAGGTCTCAGGTCGTATATCACACTATTTAGTATTTGTACGAGTAACACTTTCTCTAACTCTTTAAAAGATTTTTTAAATCTTATAAACCTAAACCTAAACTTAAATTTGAAAATACACGTTAAGTCAGTAAAAGTTCTATCGCCTACTGTTTTCATATTATTTACATTTTAAATAATTTCCATATAATTTACAAACCTGAGTTAAGCACGTATCATTTTGTACCTAACAGCTGCTCAAGATGACGGCAAGCAACCTCAATGCGCACCAGACTGTCTCGAAAAACGAGCCACAATGCCAATTGGTCGATCTTCATTTGTGTAATTTTCTGAG
This sequence comes from Periplaneta americana, assembly GCF_040183065.1. Classification (NCBI taxonomy): domain Eukaryota; kingdom Metazoa; phylum Arthropoda; class Insecta; order Blattodea; family Blattidae; genus Periplaneta; species Periplaneta americana. The sequence goes on along the minus strand of NC_091122.1, from coordinate 183,080,060 downwards.
AACGTCTCTATACGCCTTTTTGTTTATCAAAATCTTTAAAAAATTAATAAGAAGATTATGAATTTACAACTGTGATTCCCCGTTCTGTAATTTTCTGAGAACAGCTGCATGTTTGTCATTAAAAACTACAAAAATTAAGAAGATAATATACCATTATTACCATTAAATATGAAATATTATTGTTAATCTCGTGGTGTGGGTATTTTCCACTAATGATATAATTTATGTTATTAATGATATGAAAGTGAAACCTTTTGGTTTTATAGCATACGTAGAGAATATCTTGAATCAGATCTTCATTTCTATAATTTTCTGAGTACCGACTACATATTTGTTATTAAAAGCTACAAAAAATTATGTATGATACCAATACTATAATTATTTGAAAAGTGAAATGTGTGTCAGATATTCAATGGCGGTGCGGTTTAGATATCTATATTCGTCATTCTTTAATCTTCCTAAACAGTACTATGGAAGAAGCATTAACAAATGAATCATGGTCCTGATTCAGCTGCGTCTTCAAACTACACAAATTTTAATATAAAGGATGAAGCGTAAGTAATGTAATTAATTTCAGGGGGTTGTTCAAACAAAAAAGTTTAATTCAATTGTGCTTGTTTTTGCTTCATAGCGTGTTTTGGGAGACTCACTGATTGAATTCACAATATGCTGAGTCAATATAAGAAAGCAGTGTATTATGATATGTAGATGAAATTATCGGGGATCATCAGTGTGGTTTTAGGCGTAACAGATCAACTATTGACCAGATATTTTGTATTCGACGGATAATGGAGAAAACATGGGAGTATAAGGGTACAGTGCATCAGTTATTCATAGAGTTCAAAAAGGCATATGACTCTGTTAAGAGAGATTTTATATGATATTCTTATGGAATTTGGTATTCCCAAGAAACTAGTTCGATTAATTAAAATGTGTCTCAGTGAAACGTACAGCAGAGTCCGTATAGGTCAGTTTCTGTCAGATGCGTTTCCAATTCACTGTGGGCTGAAGCAAGGAGATGCACTATCACCTTTACTTTTTAACTTTGCTCTAGAGTATGCCATTAGAAAAGTCCAGGATAACAGACAGGGTTTGGAATTGAACGGGTTATATCAGCTGCTTGTCTATGCGGATGACGTGAATATGTTAGGAGAAAATCCACAAACGATTAAGGAAAACACGGAAATTTTACTTGAAGCAAGTAAAGCGATAGGTTTGGAAGTAAATCCCGAAAAGACAAAGTATATGATTATGTCTCGTGACGAGAATATTGTACGAAATGGAAATATAAAAATTGGAAATTTATCTTTTGAAGAAGTGGAGAAATTCAAATATCTGGGAGCAACAGTAACAAATATAAATGATACTCGAGAAGAAATTAAACACAGAATAAATATGGGAAATGCCTGTTATTATTCGGTTGAGAAACTTTTATCATCCAGTCTGCCGTCAAAAAATCTGAAAGTTAGAATTTATAAAACAGTTATATTACCGGTTGTTCTTTATGGTTGTGAAACTTGGACTCTCACTTTGAGAGGGGAACATAGGTTAAGGGTGTTTGAGAATAAGGTGCTTAGGAAAATATTTGGGGCTAAGAGGGATGAAGTTACAGGAGAATGGAGAAAGTTACACAACGCAGAACTGCACGCATTGTATTCTTCACCTGACATAATTAGGAACATTAAATCCAGACGTTTGAGATGGGCAGGGCATGTAGCACGTATGGGCGAATCCAGAAATGCATATAGAGTGTTAGTTGGGAGGCCGGAGGGAAAAAGACCTTTAGGGAGGCCGAGACGTAGATGGGAAGATAATGTTAAAATGGATTTGAGGGAGGTGAGATATGATGATAGAGAATGGATTAATCTTGCTCAGGATAGGGACCAATGGCGGGCTTATGTGAGGGCGGCAATGAACCTCCGGGTTCCTTAAAAGCCAGTAAGTAAGTAAGTGTATTATGATAATTTTTAATCCAATGCCACCAGGTTGTCTTTTCGACATTTCTGGTATTCTCTCCTGGCCGTGGCTTAGTTGTAACCCACTTCTGATGTTGGGGCGCCTGGAAGGCGGAGTTACATTAACCCGATGATGTGATAGGATGATTATGATAATGTGGTGCCAGGAGAGGTCTTAAATCTAAACTTAACCTAAATTCCAGACCATGGACGAACACAGGAATAATCCGCTTTAAGGAAAAATTCCTGTGCTCTAACCGGAATCGAACCCGGGACCTCATGAACCATAGCCAGAAGCTCTGACCACTAGACCATGAGGCTGGGCGTATTATGATAATAAGTGACTGAAAGAATTTTAGTTTTGTCCTTTACATGTGGAGAAATTTGATCGGAACAAATGTAACTTTTCGTTTTGGAAAGGAATTTTACAATATTACATTTGTTCGGATCAAATTTCTGCACATTTAAAGAACAAAACTAAAATTCTTTCAATGATTTATTATCATAATGCACTGTTCTCTTAAACTGATCAGGCATATTGGGAATTGAATCAATGGCTTTCTCGAAACATGCCATGAAATGTTTCATTTCATCTCGAAAAAGAAGCAAAAACTAGTAAAATTATATTAAACTTTGTTATATGATACATCTCAAAGAATACTCCCCTGAAATTAGAGACTTTAGTTACGGTTCACCCTGTATATTCCATTGCGCTATGTGAGGTGGGGGCGGCACCGCAGACGTTTTCCATGCTACAGAAGCGCAACTGATTGACATGGTCACGCTTAAAGCAGTAAAACATTGAAGAATTAGCACTGTTACAATATACTGTAGATAAGACATACAAATCAATAGTGAAAAGCTTCTTAAAATAGATATTTTTCGACATAGTTACTCTTTACTGAGTTGTCACCTTGCTTTCAATGTTACATCTTCAGTGGGATACGTGTGTTTCATTATTACGTAAGTAAATAACTTTCAAATATTCTTCTGGAAAATACATCTGAAAACTCTTCATTTGAACTTCTAATGAACTTAGTCTGCAGAATTTGTTGCAAAAGTCACTAGTAGGCCTATAATCACAAATTCAGACACTGACACAATGTTGAATATAGTCGAACAGTGTTAGATAGCAAAAGATGTACACATTATTGGAAATGGATGAACAGTGTTAGATACCAAAAGATGTACACATTGTTGGAAGTGGATGAACAGTGTTAGATACCAAAAGATGTACACATTGTTGGAAATGGATGAACAGTGTTAGATACCAAAAGATGTACACATTGTTGGAAATGGATGAACAGTGTTAGATACCAAAAGATGTACACATTGTTGGAAATGGATGAACAGTGTTAGATACCAAAAGATGTACACATTGTTGGAAATGGATGAACAGTGTTAGATACCAAAAGATGTACACATTGTTGGAAATGGATGAACAGTGTTAGATACCGAAAGATGTACACATTGTTGGAAATGGATGAACAGTGTTAGATACCAAAAGATGTACACATTGTTGGAAATGGATGAACAGTGTTAGATACCGAAAGATGTACACATTGTTGGAAATGGATGAACAGTGTTAGATACCAAAAGATGTACACATTGTTGGAAATGGATGAACAGTGTTAGATACCAAAAGATGTACACATTGTTGGAAATGGATGAACAGTGTTAGATACCAAAAGATGCACACAATGTTAGAAATGGATGAACAGTGTTAGATACCAAAAGATGTACACATTGTTGGAAATGGATGAATAGTGTTAGATACCAAAAGATGCACACAATGTTAGAAATGGATGAACAGTGTTAGATACCAAAAGATGTACACATTGTTGGAAATGGATGAACAGTGTTAGATACCAAAAGATGCACACAATGTTAGAAATGGATGAACAGTGTTAGATACCAAAAGATGTACACATTGTTGGAAATGGATGAAGAGTGTTAGATACCAAAAGATGTACACATTGTTGGAAATGGATGAACAGTGTTAGATACCAAAAGATGTACACATTGTTGGAAATGGATGAACAGTGTTAGATACCAAAAGATGCACACAATGTTAGAAATGGATGAACAGTGTTAGATACCAAAAGATGTACACATTGTTGGAAATGGATGAACAGTGTTAGATACCGAAAGATGTACACATTGTTGGAAATGGATGAAGAGTGTTAGATACCAAAAGATGTACACATTGTTGGAAATGGATGAACAGTGTTAGATACCAAAAGATGTACACATTGTTGGAAATGGATGAACAGTGTTAGATACCAAAAGATGCACACAATGTTAGAAATGGATGAACAGTGTTAGATACCAAAAGATGTACACATTGTTGGAAATGGATGAACAGTGTTAGATACCAAAAGATGCACACAATGTTAGAAATGGATGAACAGTGTTAGATACCAAAAGATGTACACATTGTTGGAAATGGATGAACAGTGTTAGATACCAAAAGATGCACACAATGTTAGAAATGGATGAACAGTGTTAGATACCAAAAGATGTACACATTGTTGGAAATGGATGAAGAGTGTTAGATACCAAAAGATGTACACATTGTTGGAAATGGATGAACAGTGTTAGATACCAAAAGATGTACACATTGTTGGAAATGGATGAACAGTGTTAGATACCAAAAGATGTACACAATGTTGGAAATGGATGAACAGTGTTAGATACCAAAAGATGTACACAATGTTGGAAATGGATGAACAGTGTTAGATACCAAAAGATGCACACATTGTTGGAAATGGATGAACAGTGTTAGATACCAAAAGATGTACACATTGTTGGAAATGGATGAACAGTGTTAGATACCAAAAGATGTACACATTGTTGGAAATGGATGAACAGTGTTAGATACCAAAAGATGCACACAATGTTGGAAATGGATGAACAGTGTTAGATACCAAAAGATGCACACAATGTTAGAAATGGATGAACAGTGTTAGATACCAAAAGATGTACACATTGTTGGAAATGGATGAACAGTGTTAGATACCAAAAGATGTACACATTGTTGGAAATGGATGAAGAGTGTTAGATACCAAAAGATGTACACATTGTTGGAAATGGATGAAGAGTGTTAGATACCAAAAGATGTACACATTGTTGGAAATGGATGAAGAGTGTTAGATACCAAAAGATGTACACATTGTTGGAAATGGATGAAGAGTGTTAGATACCAAAAGATGTACACATTGTTGGAAATGGATGAAGAGTGTTAGATACCAAAAGATGTACACATGGTTGGAAATGGATGAAGAGTGTTAGATACCAAAAGATGTACATAACAACTCACCATCACCCCAACTGGTAATCTAAATCTGAAAGTCTGACTGTACCTCGAAGTCACTGTCTTCAAAATCATCCGATTCGTCAACCCACATGTTCCCGGATCATTATATCTACATGACGTACGTCACTTATTGTATAGGGACGAAAACGAATATGCAGATAAATAGTGCTGCTACTGCACTCACATATAGCTCACGTTCACGGCAGATTTCCAAACACTCGGTTGTGCACAGAGCACAGACTTAGTTGTCAACTACCAATGCAAACTCGAGTACAAGCCACCTGACCAAATCGCCTTCACACTGATAACGTTACCTTGGAGTTATCGCTCACGAACCACGGACGTAACCTTGGAAACAAGCAAGGCTAACTTACATTTCCTTATGAAAATATTTCCCAAAGAAGAACACCTCTTCTCAAGTGCAGAAATGCACGCACGTTCAGGATAATGTTGTCTCCAAATATTATGTCAGAAGTTAAGGAGAGCGCAGAAAGGAAACCATCATTAACCTGCTGAGATTATTTCGAAACACCTCGTGTCAAAGAAATATGGCTCAATGATGAAATCAGAATTATATGAACAAAGCATCCCCCCCGTCCTGTTGTCAAAAATCCCGAGAAACATCTCAGAATTTGTACGACTTCTAAAGACTGACGGTAAGAACACAAGATCAATAGTTATACAGGGCGATTCAGTAAATATTAAATAAGAAATAGAGAATGCTATACTAAAAATTTTTAGATAAGAAACTTAAGAGTCTGCGAAGTCAGATTATTGAGATGTTGACTTAAATATACCTATCGCTATAGCTTATTGTTCCCATATTGTTTACATTTTAACATTATTTTCTTATCATCTATATATATAATTTGAACTGGTAATGGAAATTACGGGAAAACGGCTGAACGGATTTTAATAAATGACCCCTCATTTTGAAGCTTGGAACTCAAAGTTTTTCAGAAAAATAGTAGTTTTCAGTGAAATGTCAATTTTTCAACATAATTTGCCTATTTTCCAAAATCCATCTGTCGTCAGTTTTGAGAACTAGCTAATTGCATTTCAGAAAAAAACAAAACACACATTACAGTAAACAATATTACACGAAGGCCATGATCTGCGAGAATGCTAACATATTTAGAGCTCAAATTAAATTGGTTATTAAAAACTTAACTTACTAAAAATAATTTACAGGTTCGATTCTGTGATGTGTAATTTTCTGGGTATAGCTGTGTATTGGATATTAAAAACTACAAAACTTGAGGTGGTTTGATGACATAATTACCATTAGAAATGAAATATTATTGCAGTTAATGCCATGATGTGACTATTTTTCATTAATTATACATATTAATGTTATATTGATGATATGAAAGTGAAACGTTTTGGGCTTATATAAGTAGATGTAGAGAAAAACTTAAATTAGATTTTGATTTCTATATTTTACTGAGTGGCGGCTATATAGTATATATAGTATATGTTACTGAAAGCTATAAAACTTACGTAAGAAAATATTATTAAAAATAAAATATTTTTATACCAGTTATTAATCAAGTGGGGCTGGGTCTTTTTCATATATTTAATGGCGGTGTGGTGTAGATATTTATATGCGTAGTTCTCTTCAGTATTGGCTCGAGAGAGAGAGAGAGAGAGAGAGAGAGAGAGAGATCTTTCATTATTATGGAAGCAAATAACTTTCAGAATGTCTGGTATTCTTCGTTGAAAATAAATCTGAAAAATGTTTATTTGAACGTCTAATAAACTTAGTTTGCAGCATTTGCTGTAGAAGCCACTAGTTTTTATAAACCTGAGTTAAGCTCGTACCATTTTGTACCTGACAACAGTTGCATAAAATTCGGTTACCGACCTCAATGCAAGCATGATATCTGCGTATGAAAAGCTGCCTAACCTTTTCAAATATCCCTGACGTGTTTTTAATCACAATCCTGGCAACCAACTCCATATAGGTGTTTATTGAGTTCGTAATAAAAAATTATTTTAGATATCACCACAGGAAATAATAGAATGGATTCATGTCGGGTGATCTCGCAAGGTACAGAATAGGATCTCCCATTCCAATCCAGCGACTAGGAGATGTATCATCCAGATGGTTGCAGAATTTGCAATCAAGTGAGGTGGTGCTCTTTCGTGATGCAGTCACATCCTCTCAAGGACAGCAAAGGGTCGTCCTCCAACAACCCAGGCAAAACTCTTTGCTTGCCGCAAGTACATGTGCCGTTCAGACGGACAGGCAGGAGATGTGGCCCAATGAGATAGTCTTGTACTCTGCAATGCAGAGAAACTGGCTTAATCTGTCTTCGCAGAACCCAAGTTCTCTGCCTCAAAATGTTCAGTACAGCGTCCTCTATTTCCTACTTAATTTCTACACGCTTTTACTGAATCACCCGGTATTTGTCCGATCGCTAAAGACTGGGGTTTAGGATCTAAAAATCAGCAGTTATTTTTGTCTCTCATCAATTTTCATGTCAAAATACCAAGGTAAGGCTATTTAGGTAGTCGTAATTCACTAAAACCTGTCAGAAGTTCATGTAATATTATTCTTCAACTACGTAACGAAGCAAAAGACAAAAATAAAAATAAAAGTAAAAAAATTATATAAATAGTTGTCATTGTGACAATAAATACTTCCGTAACGATTCATTTTTTTTCTTTTTATCATGTTAATGAATGAATGAAACACGGGAATTTTACTGGAAACAAGTAAAGAGATAGGTTTGGAAGTAATTCCCGAAAAGCTAAAGTATATGATTATGTCTCGTGACCAGAATATTGTACGAAATGGAAATATAAAAATTGGAAATTTATCTTTTGAAGAGGTGGAGAAGTTCAAATATCTTGGGGCAACAGTAACAAATATAAATGATACTTGGGAGAAAATTAAACGCAGAATAAATATGGGAAATGCCTGTTATTATTCGGTTGAGAAGCTTTTATCATCCAGTCTGCTGTCAAAAAATTTGAAAGTTAGAATTTATAAAACAGTTATATTACCGGTTGTTCTGTATGGTTGTGAAACTTGGATTCTCACTTTGAGAGAGGAATATAGGTTAAGGGTGTTTGAGAATAAGGTGCTTAGGAAAATATTTGAGGCTAAGAGGGATGAAGTTACAGGAGAATGGAGAAAGTTACACAACACAGAACTGCACGCATTGTATTCTTCACCTGACATAATTAGGAACATTAAATCCAGACGTTTGAGGTGGGCAGGACATGTAGCACGTATGGGCGAATCCAGAAATACATATAGAGTGTTAGTTGGGAGGCCGGAGGGAAAAAGACCTTTGGCGAGGCCGAGACGTAGATGGGAAGATAATATTAAAATGGATTTGAGGGAGGTGGGATATGATGATAGAGACTGGATTAATCTTGCTCAGGATAGGGACCGATGGCGGGCTTATGTGAGGGCGGCAATGGACCTCTAGGTTCCTTAAAAGCCATTTGTAAGTAAGTAATGAATGAATGAGGCAAATGGAAGAAATATTTACCGCGAAAATGCGTCACTGAAATTGAAATTGGTGCTGAAGGGAAACGTTTATGTGAGCTCCGAGCCTGTTGGTCATTTGTCTCAATCCCATATTCGTCATTCTATATGAAGGAACATTAAATAATTTGAAGAGGAAAGCCGAAAATGGACGTAACCTAGCAGCTTCCACATCTTACCAGCGATTTTCCCTTCTTTGCCGGAATAAATCACGTTCCCGTTCCCGTTCCCGTTCCCGGGCTCTGGCAAGCTTCTCGTTAATCGTGAATGTTCACATTTAAATGTAGATTTTTGGTAAAGTATTTCATAATATTTTTCAAAGAACGTTGATAGTGTAATATCAGCTTAGGAAAAATCAGTGTCAATCTCTGTTCATAGTAATACACTCAGGGACAAAAAAAACCGGACACTTCTATATTTGCTTGTATTTTGTTGCCAATTATTTCAAAATGAAACAAAACCCATTTAAACAAAATAATGTTTCATTTAGCATCTTATACGACAACATTTGAAAAAAAAAATCTCTGATGAGAAAATTTACAAAAAATTACAAAGGGCGTATAACTATGGCATCGTTTGGTCTAACTGTTTTTTCATTTTATGGTGCCTTAGACATTAAAAACTCTTTTTAGTAACGGGTATTACCCCCTCTGGCTTGAATAACTGCATCCATACGTCTTGGCATGCTCTCAATTTGGTTAGCAATGTTTTCTTGAGGAATAAGTTCCCATTCTTCGCCAAGTGCTCGCCTCAACTCTTGTAACGATTCTGGTCTCGGTCGTCTGTTCTTAATACGCCGTCCCAGCTGTTCCACACGTGTTCAATTGGGTTCATGTCTGGACTCCTTGCTGGCCATGGAAGAACATGGATTCCCACTTCTTGGAGATAATCTCCGACCGCATGGGCAATATGCGGCCGTGCATTATCATGCATTAAAACAAAATTATCTCCTACAAATTGGCCAAATGGCACAACATGATCAGCCAAACATTCATTTATATACCTATCAGCTGTTAGTCTTCCATTTTCAACAAAAACCAACTCTGTACGAGCATCCGGACACACTCCTGCCAAAACCATCACTCCACCACCTCCATACGGCACATTTTCGGAAACACAACACTGTGAAAATCGTTCTCCCCTCCTTCTCCAAACTCTTTCAAGTCCATCAGGTGAGCATAGATTGAAACGGGACTCATCGGTGAACAGAACACAGCTCCACTGTCCATTTCTCCAATCCCTGTGATCATTTGCAAAACGCAGTCGTTCAACTCGATGCATCCTGAGAAGTCTGGGACCAGTTGCAGGTCTACTTGATATCAGTCCACTTGCTTTCAACCTCTTTCTAACTGTTTTGGATGAAATTGGGCGTCCATGCATGTTAACAAATTGCTGGGCTACACTAGTAGCTGGCAGGTTGCGCTCCCTAAGAACTCTCAACACCATATACCTGTCTTCATTTGGATTTGTAGCTCTTGGACGACCCGAACCTGGTCTTCTGGTATATTCTAGGGTCTCTCTATACCGTTTTATGGCATCATGGGTTGTGCTTCTAGCCATATTCATAACATTTGCAATGTAACGTACACTGCGTCCATCATCGTAAAGGGCTACAGCTCGAGCCACATCTTCAGGTCGCATCTTGTTTTAATACAAATGTTACAACCCCACTTAAACTCAGAAAATGTAAAAATAAAGAAATAACGAATGATAACGATAATGAAGCACAAAATGGTTGAGACAAAATTGTTATAGCTGAGACTCCGAAAGCAAAATTGGAATATTTGGTTGTAATGGCTTGTTTATAAAACAAAAAACAATCAACAATGTATACACGTCTCCATAACAACAGATGGCTACCATAATATTGTATGAGAAGATAATGTTTTGCAAAATACCAGCAAATATTAAAGTGTCCGGTTGTTTTTGTCCCTGAGTGTATCTAGCTATTACAACTTTTGAGGGACGAGCCAAAATTAGCTCAAGATTATGATTAAGAAAAAGATAGTAACAATCGTTTTGTCATATCTGTGCGTGTGTAGACGCAAGCAAGTCACTTTCCTGCAGACAGGGAGCCGATCTTACTGTCAGGTGATTTACGTGTATTGAATAACATTCATGGTACGTCGAACTTCGCTCTGAAAATGATGTTCAAAGGCGTCTCAACTGAACCTCAAGAGAATTATTAAAAGTGCCAAGTTGAATGAAGTGGAACATATTTGTAAACGAGTCTCTTTTACAAGGATCTTCTTAAATTAATATTAAAGTTGGTGTACGCATAGAGAGGTGTGGGCATCCTCAAACACAGAAGGAAGAGCGGACTGAATAAGCCTACATAGTATTCTGTATACTGTAATAATAATTATTTTATGCAGCTGAATCACTGCCTAACATTCAAACGCATTTTAATACGACTATTATTGTTAGTTCTGAATCATCTCTGCTTTCAGGGTAGAGGCATACCTTTCTCTATACAGTGAACTTTCCTATAATCAGAAAAAAAAATAATCTGAACAAGAAAGATGTATTTAGTAGTAAAATTCTTTGTTTATAAAGACAACATCAATTTAATTTGTATATTTCAAGATTTTAAATTTCAATAAGATTACACATAAAATAAATTTAATAATAGCACATAATGCAACGAGCCTATAATGGTAGTAATTAAGACGCAAGTTTAATTTTCATACGAGCGTCTTAATTACCATTATAGGCAAGTTTCATAAGACTTTTTATGCTCGACCATATTTCTAACTTCAAAATTATTCAAAATTAGGTCATGTTATGGTTATGAGCGAACTGACCTGAATTGTGAGATGTGCGCAGACGCGAAAGTATTGATTTTTTTCCGAGGCCGAATGTCATTGATCTTGACAGAGAATAAGATGAACATTAGTCTGATATAACCTGGAAATTGATTTAGAATTGAAAAACGAGATGACAAATTGAATTTATTTGAATATTATTTACAATTAACGTTAATTATTATAGTAACAGAACATAACCTTCTGCGACAGTATTGGATTTTCAGCCTCCGTGACTTTTCGCTAATTGTCTTTCGATTGCATATCCGAGAATAATAATCGATACTTGCGGTTTTATAACGGTACAAAGGTGACTTGTCATTGGCTGAACACGTGAACTTTAATGAATAGGTGTACTTTAATGAGGTGCATTAAAGGGCTACTACAAGGTGTATAATTACTACATTTCGGCATGGTCGAGCATAAAAAGGAGAATAGTATTAAACGAAAATGTGAGCATGGAAAAGAATGTTGTAACTGTAATTGATATCGATTTACGTAATTAATATGGCAAGTGTGTTTACATGTATGATGCAAGATGTATAAATAAGCGATTAACTTGCTGACAAGCATGTAGCAGGAATTTAGACTGACCTACTGTACTCACTGAGAAATACCGATTGAGTTATTGCAGTGTGCTGGCTATATGCCAACAACTGCTAACCTGGATGCGGTGTGATGACGTGGAAGAATTAGTTAATAGGCATAAGTGAACCTATAATTAAACATAAATGTGAAAGTTATAGAATAAATTTAGATGTTTAAAGTAAAAAAAAAAAGAAAAAAAATAAGAAGAAAAATTAATTTAAAAATGTTCATGGTAGAAAATTGTGAAAAGGAGCAGACAAATAAGTTTGTGCGAGATCGTGCGTATTTGCTTCTTTTCCGCACAGAACCAATACGCGGTAAGTGTGAAATACCACATTCAGTATTCCCAACGTAACACACATAACAATTTCCCTCTTCTTACCGCTTAAGCGCTATATTCATTTTACTGCTTTAGGCTTTTAACATATTATTTTTAGAGACGTTTAACATAGTAATAATTATATATTGGAGACTTACCACTGCAATTTCACCTAAATTGCACTGTTAATTATTGTTTTTAAATATTTGCAAAAGTTAAGTAAAGTCTACTACTCCACTAAAGTTACTGCATTCGTGATGCAAGTAACATTAAGGAAGCCGTGAAAAAATCAACAAGTCTCCAAATGCCGATGTTATTACTGCAATATGTTATATAAATAATATTGTTAAAATATTAAAATGAAAAAATAAATCATTACATAACCTTACCGTTTGTTTTAAGTTCGCATTTATAGACTGGAGGAAAAAAAGACAGACGTATATCACGGCCTGCTGGAGTATAGTAAACACAGAAAACATTTTAAAGCAACAATGTTGAAGATAGATATTTTTGATTTGCAAATTTGCCGTCATTGAACAGAAACCAAGATGGAGATTTCATTGCAACTAATTAGAAATTCGTCTTTCAGGTATGTAATAAACGATCTTCGCACAAAATAATGTACGATACACGAGCGGTATGTTTTCTTTCAATTCTCGGAAATTAAAGAAGCTCAACTACGTTTCGCTTTTTCAATCTTTTCCTCGACCATGAAAACGTCAACATACCGCTCTTGTAACGCATAATACTATTATTTCCTATTTTAAGTGCATCTCTTTTACGCATGAAGAAGTCAATGGGTTTGTTAACTATAAAAAAAGTCCCGACGCTGTTATTCCCGGCGTGACTCCTCCTCTTTGCTTACGTCTTAGGAAGTCAAGGTTCTATTAAGTCTAGGTAGGTAGTATCGTTCGCCATTTTTGTTCTTTCGTTGCCGAGCTACCAGACGAGGGATCTATTTGCCACACCGTTAAACATTATCATGTCGTAGCTCCTATGATAATAAATCAAACGCACTGTAATTCAGCAAATAATTGAGCGGCAAATAACGTCCTCGTGTGCTTTCTGCGAACGCCAACGAAAGAGCCAAAATGGCGGGCGATTATATTAAGTATTTATCGAGCCTTAGGAAATGTATGACGTCTTCATCAGCGAATTACAAGACGCACACGTTTAAATGTAGCCGATCTGCAACGTGATTGGCTGCCGGAAATTAGAGCGACGGGACTATAAATCGGAATGTTTTGTGTTGAGATTTTTAAAAAGCTGCAATGGCTTCATAGCCTCACTTCCCAGAAAACTACACAAATGCCTCATTGGGGACGTGGAAATTGGTCAGAGCCAGGGCATTGTATGAAACCAAATTTGTTAAGTAGTTTTGATTTATAACCCCCAACCCGGGCCAGATATTTCCTGGGACAGCGCTTACTGACAAGTGAAATCATAGTATATCTTTAAAACCTTACGTGATACGAAGGAAAGAGGTGCATTTTCGGACTCAGAGCACACAAAACCATAAGGGACACACTGTTTTAAATCGGAGCAAAATTCTTGTTGTTCAGTGATGAACAGGCTTCGAGACTTTGGACCCGATGCAATAAGTTTACTGTGCTTGTACTATAGGTTGTTGACTCGCTGCAGGTAGTGGAAGGTAGAGATGTGTTGAGGTAACAACGTTGCTATTTAGAATAGAGTACGGTAGTATGGGGGAACACACACATATGTACATTCTGAAAGTAAATATATATTACACAATGACAATGTCAAAAGAATGTAAAAAGCATTTATTCTCCTGTCTTTTATAAACAGTTTTGTTTAATTATACACAGTGTTAATGGTGGAAATAAACATGTAGCAATTTTAATTTCTTAATTTATCCTATTCGTCGTCTTTAGGAAGTGCAGTTACAGTACAGAATTGCAATGTACTACAAGATACATTTTCAGTGTCTCAAAGGTAAATCTTTTTCAGTTGTCTACCAAACACAGTTTGTACTGTGAAAAGATGCGCTCTACGTCGCATGACTTTAGGCCTATAGGAGCAAAACGAAAAAACCCAACATCATTGCAATCTCTAAGAGACAGTCCTTTATTCTCGGGTGACTCTATGTCCACTAATTTACTGTTTATATAACACAATGCTCCATATCCATTAATTTTTACATAAAATTGATTTCCACTTCTGTTTTACACGTTCAGTAACCGGTGTACTTGTGTCTCATTAATTCTCTGCGTCATTTCCTCAACTAATTTGAGAGCTTCCTGCATCTCTTGCTCTGATTTTTTTTGTCTAACCGTGTAATAGTTTCAGACACAGTTTCAAAATAGGTTTGTATGAAAACCAAATTATTCGTCAGAACCTTCAAATCCAGAGCGTTTTCCTTTGCGTATTTGTTGGCATTCATTCTACAGTACCCCCACCCACTGTACGCTTTACCACTATACTCAGTACGCCGTTATGCGGATTTCCCACTGAACTGCTCTATCGGGTCCGAAGTCTCGAAGCCTGGTGATGAATGACAACTGCGCCTTTTTCGCAATGTCAAAGCATCCTAACAGATGATTACATCTCAAAACAGGTCTGCTATCACCATAAAATTTTCAACGACCAACAGCCAGTTTGCCTACAAGTGACAGACGTGGCACCCATGAACTTTATTGTTGGTGGATTGGAGGACTGTGATTTGTCCCTGCATCCATTTTCGGCTCGCTTTGAGCCATTGCGCAGCATAACATTCTTCTTCAGTCATGCTATGCCCCGCTGATTGGCTGAATGAATTCTAATGAAACAGAGTCCCTCAACTCCAGCACGGCCAACCTTGCCTCTTGGCAGAAAATACCGATGTGTTGAGAACTGAGGTCCACGATATTCACTTACTTACAATGAAATGAGGCGTTCAAAGCTAAAGTGGATTAAGTCACAAATTTTCATACATTGAGTTTAATTCATTTTGTGATTGTCTGAAATTGGATATTTTCGGAGCAGTAATATATCAAGTCTTAATTTCCAAGCATTTGCCGGTAGGTGACGCCAGTCACTTTTGGCTCAGATTATTAGTTCACGATGTTCTGAGCCATAGTGGATCAAGTCACCAAAGCGTTGCATCAGTTAACATCACAATTGTTTATACAGGGACATCATTTTATTTTTACTAACATTTTAATATTAACCTGTCTATACCTTTAGAGAACCGGAAACACCGCTTCCACCCCCCTCCAAGACTGGAGTTCGATGATACTGGCGTAAAACACAAATCACTCTACTAGGTATAGGAAGGAAGAAAAGTAGTTCATCCATTTACGTAAACTAGGAAATATCGCGATTTTGAGTTTGATAATTTTCATTAGGTTTTTCTTTAATGAAAGTACAGTACTGTATTAAGAATAAGTGTTTTTACTCACGAAGTGAGTTATCCATGCGAACATATTCATTATGCAGTGTATATTATACTGTCTACAGCACATTAGCGTACAATATAGAGAAAAAAGTTAAATTGAAAAATAATCATAATATGAATATTTAAACACATTTTTGAAAATGGTGGCCGTTCATTTCGATACAGGCTTCAGTTCTTTTGTGCATATTATCGCACTATAGACTACTGCATCTAATTCCAATTGCCAGTTTCGTCCTTTGTACTAGTAACTCATGATGAAATAATTCTGTATCTACTCTACGTACTGTAAATTCAATCTTCACTTCTGCCCGACCCGAAAATATAAAATTACTCAGACATGCTATCTACTGTCCGTCCAAGTGGTTATGCCGCAGGATTGTAGAAAGGGAGGAAATCACGTGACAGTTAATTACTTAACGAGGCCCTTTTATTTAAGTTAAATTAAACAGCTGTATAATATTACGTAAACGCCCAATTCCTAAGAGAAATTAATGTTTTCAGAAAAGAGCTAAGACAGCCCAGCTATTACAGAGGGGCGAGCAGAAGCAGGTGGGGGAAATCGGGATGCGACGTAGGCAAACGGACAGTACCTGTGCGAAAATATGATTCAATATTGAAAGTTCTTTCGTCACTGGAAAACGCGAACATATTTCTGGAACGTACTACACTCACTAACTCAGTGCTGTTTACTATTTGCGGCCTTGGTTCAGTATGGAACTTCATTAGTAGAAGGGGTGGGAGTGAAGTACATTCAAAAACTCAGGTACAATAAAAATTGAAGTAAAAATAAAATGATGTCCCTGTATTTTATAAATCTAGAATTTGAGAATGGAGCAATAAAATTATTGCTAGTGAAATTAGATTATCCACTGGAGCAGGTTAACTTTAAGTCCTATTATCTCTAAACTACGACTCATGGACTTGTTCCACTTTAGCTCTGAAGGCCTCAAATGTGCAAAGATTCGGGGTCATCGTTATTCCCTATCGTCCACCATTAGTTCTGACGTTCTCAAGTTCAAATTGGGAAGGGCGATACATTTCTACGAGACAATCAAAACCACTTTCTCCTATTTGTGCAATAAATAAATTTTTCACTTCTATTTTAAGCATATTTTCTAGATATTTAAAATCTAAAAGGTTCTACAATACAAAAAACCTGAAAATTAGGCTAGGCTATGCCTTGAGCAAAACGGTAAAGATGACAGCGACCGTCTTATTCGTCATCGTTAGGGCTAGGATTTTGATGAAATTTCATCTTTTTTCTAGTAAGCCAGAAACATAGCTGCTTTAGTATTTATATGTTATGTGATAAACTGAGTGTTTTAAGAAATATTAATTAGGACATTATTTTTTTAATTTTTTGCCTGTTTCAACTCATAAGAGCATTTGTGCTCGACCATGCCGAAATGTCGTAATTATACACCTGGTAGTAGCCCTTTAATGCATCTCATTAAAGTACACCTATTCATTATAATTCAGTTGTTCACCCAATGAAAAATCACCATTGTATCATTATGAAACCGCAAGTATCGATTATTCTCGGATATGCAATCGAAAGACAATTAGCGAAAAGTCACGGAGGCTGGAAATCCAATACTGTCGCAGAAGGTTATGTTCTGTTACTATAATAATTAGCGTTAATTGTAAATAATATTCAAATAAATTCAATTTGTCATCTCGTTTTTCAATTCTAAATCAATTTCCAGGTTATATCAAGACTAATCTTCATGTTATTCTCTAGATTATATCAAGGTCAATGACATTCGTGCCTCGGAAAAAATCAATACTTTCGCGTCTGCGCACATCTCAGAATTTAGAAGGTCAGTTCCGCTCCTCACTTAGATAACCATAACATGAATACTTATGAATAATTTCAAGTTAGAAATATGGTCGAGCATAAAAAGGCGTATGAAACTTGCCTATAATGGTAATTAAGACGCTCGTATGAAAATTATGAAACGAGCTTGCGCTCGTTTCATAAACAAACATACTCGCGTCTTAATTACTACCATTATAGACTCGTTGCATAATGTACTATTTTGTTTTATTCGGTCATTTTTTTTTAGGTATTTTCATTTAATTTTGGCCATAAATCCCCGTTACAGTATTAACGTAAAATAATGTCTATTTCCTTTGATATTTTCTTTACATATTTTGTACATTAATACCCATTATTTTGTATAATATTTTAATCGTTTTTCTACACAAATATTGTCATTTTAACGTAGTACACCCCACGCAATGGATCAGTCCAACCACCCCTTCAATATAGACTCCTCTATACCTGCTAATTCCGGATAAGAGTGGCCTTGTGGTGGACTACATGAAAGTACATCAGGTAAAATAATTAATTAAAGTGTACTGATTAGCAAAAATATGTAAAATTAAATAAACTGAAATGTTGGTACTAGTATTCATTCATTCATTCATTCATTCATTTATTTTATTCCATAGATCTTACATGAGCAATGAAGCTTTAAGATGTGGAACATGTCAACATTTTACAATATTACAATTACAATTTTTACAAATTTTTATAGTTTTACAATTTAGTAATTTTCTACAATTTTTACAATTTTGTACAATTTTTTTACATTTTGGCGAGATGTAGTGAGATGAGATGAGGTCCGAGGATTCGCCAAAATATTACCCGGCATTTGCCTTTTGGTGGGGGAAACCTCGGAAAAACCCAACCAGGTAATCAAATCAAAGGGGAGTAATCAAATCAAAGGGGTTGATGCCAAGGACTCGCCATAGACCATCCGGCTTCTTAAGTTAATTACCAGTCTAAATATTAAGTAGTACAAAACCTCTTTTCCTACTAAGCCAATTATGTAAGATCAATTTTTGGGGTATTTTAAGGGCATTTTTTAAAGACTTTTAGGTCATAAATGCATTGTTTCTAGGACATTTTTTCATGATTTGTAGGTCATCAAAATCCTAGCACTAGTCATCGTCATTGTCGTTATCATCATCCCCACTTGCTAATTTTCACGGCGTCAGCCAGTTATCATCGTGACGATGACAAAGTATAAATTGAAAAACGAAATTACTGTCGTTGAATAATGCAAATCTTAGATCGGACGGTACGCTGGATAGAACGGACCACTGAGCTGCGGTTACAGCTGGAATACAATGTTATCCAGACTGATGAAGGAACCAAGTGTGTCCCTGGTGATGAACTACAGTCTGCGAATGTGGGTTCCCGGCCGGACTCCACAGATGGATTTCTCATCAGCACATTCCCGGCAGCTAGATCATCACAACCGCTGCACACGCTGGATCTGGCCTCTTCCGCTGCTTCAGTAACAACCCTCATTACTTGTAGCGAATTTATAGAAATGTTACTAATTTTCTTCTGTTTTAAATCTCTCATTTTCTACAATTTATTCTGTATATGGTCTTCACACGCTGCGTGGTAAGGCACAATTAATTCATTCATTCATTCATTCATAGTTTTCTACCCGAACGCAGATCTTTCACTGCATATCCAGCATTCTCCAATATTTCCTATTTCCTGCCTTCCTCTTAGTTTCCGCATATGATCCATATATCTTAATGTCGTCTATCATCTGATATCTCGAAATGGAAATATAAAAATTGGAGATTTATCCTTCGAAGAGGTGGAAAAATTCAAATATCTTGGAGCAACAGTAACAAATATAAATGACACTCGGGAGGAAATTAAACGCAGAATAAATATGGGAAATGCCTGTTATTATTCGGTTGAGAAGCTCTTATCATCCAGTCTGCTGTCAAAAAATCTGAAAGTTAGAATTTATAAAACAGTTATATTACCGGTTGTTCTGTATGGTTGTGAAACTTGGACTCTCACTCTGAGAGAGGAACATAGGTTCAGGGTGTTTGAGAATAAGGTGCTTAGGAAAATATTTGGGGCTAAGCGGGATGAAGTTACAGGAGAATGGAGAAAGTTACACAACGCAGAACTGCACGCATTGTATTCTTCACCTGACATAATTACGAACATTAAATCCAGACGTTTGAGATGGGCAGAGCATGTAGCACGTATGGGCGAATCCAGAAATGCATATAGAGTGTTAGTTGGGAGACCGGAGGGAAAAAGACCTTTAGGGAGGCCGAGACGTAGATGGGAGGATAATATTAAAATGGATTTGAGGGAGGTGGGGTATGATGATAGAGACTGGATTAATCTTGCTCAGGATAGGGACCGCTGGCGGGCTTATGTGAGGGCGGCAATGAACCTTCGGGTTCCTTAAAAGCCATTTGTAAGTAAGTAAGTAAGTATCATCTGATATCTTCTTCTGCTCCGAACTCTTCTCCCGTTCACCATTCATTCCAGTGCATCCTTCAGTAGGCAGTTTCTTTTCAACCAGTATAGCTTTTACAGAACACGAAGGTTCATTGCCGCCCTCACATAACCCCCCCCCCATCGGTCCTTATCCTGTGCAAGATTAATCCAGTCTCTATCATCATATCCCACCTTTGATAAAGCATTGAAACAGATTCAAGATTTTATGAATGAAGAACAGCCAAATGTATTGCTAAACTACTAAGGATTAATTGTAACAACATGGCAATATACGACACATAATATTTTATCAAATTTTATCATTATTTATTATTAATTTTATTAATTACCTATTATAGATTTTATAAATTATCCTTTAAATAATGTATTGATATCACATCACCATTCTACTTATAATTCCCCGGTAATTAATTACAAATTCAACAATTTAGTCTTTTCCACCAATATTAATTATTCCTGACATTCGTATTTTGTTAATAATTTAATGCAAGATATAATATAATATGCTTGTCATTTTAATCATTTCAAATATGTTTTGTAACATGAGTTATATGTAACTGCAATCACATCGACCTTCTAAATTTACATTTCCTGGAAATCTTTTCCTACATAAACCTTTTTACTTATAATACATCTTCTTCTTCTTCTTCCTCTTCATGCATTAAGCCCTACAAAGGCTTGTTGCGCGCTCCAAATTATTAGTTCATTGGTCTTTCCATTGTTTTTTTGGTCTTCCTATGTTTCGTTTCCCTTCTGGTATATAATTTAATATTTTCTTTGGGTATCTTCTCTCATCCATTCTGTCTACGTGATCTAGCCATTTTTGTCTATGATGTAGACCATCATTTAGGCTAAAAATCTGTAATTGATTTCTTATGTCTTCATTTCTGATTCTGTCCTTTTTAGTGACTCCCAGAACTGATCTTAAAAACCTCATTTCTGCTGCCTGTAGTCTACTTTTATCTCTACTTGTCATTGTCCAAGTTTCACTACTATATAGAGCTGCAGGAACTGCCATAGTTTTATAAAATTTTATCATCGTATCTTTTCTTACTTTATTTTTTAAAGTTCTTTTAATTGTTCCGCATATTTTTGAAAACATTTCAACTTTATTTCCAATATCTACCTCTTTAATATATGATATTGATGATCCTAAAAATTTAAATGTATTTACTTGTTCAATTATATTATTGTCTAATACAAGTTTACATCTTAGCGGATGAGTTCCTTGAAATGCCATAGCTTTGGTTTTATTTTTTGATATATCAAAATTGTAATTAATAATTATTTTATGGAGTTCAAATAAGACATACTACATAAAACTCATGAAAATCTATTTGTCATGCATATTACAATGTACGTGTTTAATTTGTTCAAGGTTTAGATTACGTGTTTCTTAACAATATCTCATGATGCCGAAAAGGCGAAAACGTTAATATTTTATATACAATGTTACAGCAAATAAACATTTGCATAACAGATAAATCTTATAGATTGAACTTGAAATATTTTATTATATATCTCACCTCCTTCAAATCCATTTTAATATTATCTTCCCATCTACGGCTCGGCCTCCCCAAAGGTCTTTTTCCCTCCGGCCTCCCAACTAACACTCTATATGCATTTCTGAATTCGTCCATACGTGCTACATGCCCTGCCCATCTCAATCAAACGTCTGGATTTCATATTCCTAATCTGTCAGTTGAAGAATACAATGCGTGCAGTTCTGCGTTGTGTAACTTTCTCCATTCTCCTGTAACTTCATCCCGCTTAGCCCCAAATATTTTCCTAACCACCTTATTCTCGAATACCCTTAACCTCTGTTCCTCTCTCAAAGTGAGAGTCCAAGTTTCACAACCATACAAGACAACCGGTAATATAACTGTTTTATAAATTCTAACTTTACACTTTATAAATGTGTACCCTGCTTAAAATACACGCTCCTAAGTCGCTACCATGCTATTTCCTCTCTTAAACATTTTAATAAAAATCTTTCCATTAGCCACATGCATGTTTCATACTAAGTAACTCTATAAATTATATCTTATTTAATTACACTGACCTGAATATAGTGTTGAATTGGAATCACAACGCAATACAACTGAATTATGTACCAATATTAATATTAGTACCGGTATTAGGGTAAACATTGGTAATTTCGTGGCAGTGGTTATTTCGTGATAGTTTTTCTTTGCTATTTCCTGAACTAACCAATGGTGTTACGAGATTCAAATTTCCGCCAAGGGATTGCATATGTTGTCCGGTTTACAGAAACATACAGCTAAGCTTTGTGTGACTATTGTAGCTGCTTCAGTGAGCTTTTATGTTTGGAGAGAGCAAGTTAGCGTCGACTTCTCAGGCGTACACATTTTGTGGATGTTTGTAAACACATTGCAGGCTTATTACTAAAGGTAAGCATATGATATTTGGTACAATGATTTATTATATCTTAAAGAAATTTTAGGAAATGTTTTTGGAATTTTAGATACAGCTATAGTCGCCATATAGTCTTAGCTTTACCGATAGAAATCTTAGCTGTTTGAGGCGAAATTTTGTTGAGTATTAAGCGTTACATTTTATACTATTTTAAAAATTGTATTACAATACGAATTTTAGAAATCTGAAGATAAGATGTGATAACAAAAAGAAAAGGGGGACGTAATGGGTTCAGTATAGCTTCTGTTTGATTTGCTATCATGCTAAGTGCCAATGATAAGTGCTAGATGACTTACTTGCAAGAATTGTGACAGAAGATGAAACATGGCTCCACCATTTTGGACCGGAGACAGAGGCAGACAATGGAGTGGCATCATGAAAATTCACCACAGAAATAGAAATGCAAAAGTGCATCTTCGGCAGGAAAAGTTATGGCTACTGTGTTTTTCGATTCAGAAGGACTCTTGCTTGTGGACATCATGCCACACGGAACCACCATTAATTCTGACGCGTATGTGGCAACTCTCAAGAAACTTCAAGTTCGACTGAGTCGTGTTCGACGACATCGGGAGAAGCAGGATGTTCTGCTATTGCACGACAACGCACAGCCATATGTCAGTCACAAGACCACAGACCAGATCAGAAAATTCGGATAGACAACACTGAAACAGTCGCCTTACAGTCCTGAACTGGGACTGTGCGATTACCATCTCTTTGGTAAACTGAAGGATCCCTTCGCGGAACGAGGTTAGAAGATAACTCCATTGTGCACGATGCTAAAGAGTGGTTCAGACGTGTTGGTCCAGACTTTTACTGTGCTGGTCTACAGGCCCTCGTTCCTAGGTTACGTAAGGCAGTTGAAAGGGACGGGGATTATGTGGAAAAGTGACATTTTGTTCCTGAAGGATGTATCTACATTTTGTGTAAATAGCAAAGCTGTAGGATAAAAATATAATTTTTAAAGAAATGTTATGCATTACTTTTGCAGTTACCCTAGTAATATAGGCTATAGTAAAGTCCGTAATAAAAGTGTTCACCCTTTCAGGGCAAAGAAGGTCCCTTTTTGAATTTCAATTTTTACTTTGATTTCATTCTTATTATGTGTTTATGTGTATTTCTATGTGTTCTTGCTATGAATATTAGACGGAATTACTATGTTTGAAGTCTTGTAACAATAAATGAGAATTTCATTTGAATTTTAATGAATTTTTCCACAATTCTTCTACCTCTCACGAAATTATCAATGTAATATCACGAAGTTATCAAGGTTAGCTTAAGTTGTAAAAGTGGTTTTTGGCACTTGTTCAAGAACGTGTCCAATCTTTTATGTCTCCAGATTTGTACAGCAAATTATCGTCTTTTAGATGAAAAAATCGGAATAAGGATATATTTACACATTTGCATTTTACATTAATTTTCATGAAATTATCACGAAATTACCAATGTTTACCCTACTAATTAAATATTACAGACGTGGACAAATTATTAACAAAATTGACGATTTTTATAATAATTCTGTTTACAAAATTTGACTTTTCAATTTAGACTACAGTTGATAATTTTGCATATTTCTATCATTACAATAGATAGAAATATCCAAAAATGTCAACTATAGTTTAAATTGAAGAGTCAAATTTTGTAAAAAATATATAACAAAAATCTTCATATTTTGCTAATAATTTATAAATATGCAAAAATTTCAACTGCAGTCTCAATTGAAGAGTCAAATTTTGTAAAAATATAAAATAAAAATCTTCAGGTTTGCTAATAATTTGGAAATATCCAAAATGTAAACTGTAGTCTAAATTGAAGAGTCAAATTTTGTAAAAATATATAATAAAAATCTTCAGGTTTGCTAATAATTTGGAAATATCCAAAATGTAAACTGTAGTCTAAATTGAAGAGTCAAATTTTGTAAAAATATATAATGAAAATCTTCAGGTTTGCTAATAATTTGGAAATATCCAAAATGTAAACTGTAGTCTAAATTGAAGAGTCAAATTTTGTAAAAATATATAATAAAAATCTTCAGGTTTGCTAATAATTTGGAAATATGCAAAAATATCAAATGTAGTCCAAATTGAAGAGTCACATTTTGTAAAAATATAAAATAAAAATCTTCAGGTTTGCTAATAATTTGGAAATATCCAAAATGTAAACTGTAGTCTAAATTGAAGAGTCAAATTTTGTAAAAATATATAATAAAAATCTTCAGGTTTGCTAATAATTTGGAAATATCCAAAATGTAAACTGTAGTCTAAATTGAAGAGTCAAATTTTGTAAAAATATATAATAAAAATCTTCAGGTTTGCTAATAATTTGGAAATATCCAAAATGTAAACTGTAGTCTAAATTGAAGAGTCAAATTTTGTAAAAATATAAAATAAAAATCTTCAGGTTTGCTAATAATTTGGAAATATCCAAAATGTAAACTGTAGTCTAAATTGAAGAGTCAAATTTTGTAAAAATATTTAATAAAAATCTTCAGGTTTGCTAATAATTTGGAAATATCCAAAATGTAAACTGTAGTCTAAATTGAAGAGTCAAATTTTGTAAAAATATATAATAAAAATCTTCAGGTTTGCTAATAATTTGGAAATATCCAAAATGTAAACTGTAGTCTAAATTGAAGAGTCAAATTTTGTAAAAATATATAATAAAAATCTTCAGGTTTGCTAATAATTTGGAAATATCCAAAATGTAAACTGTAGTCTAAATTGAAGAGTCAAATTTTGTAAAAATATAAAATAAAAATCTTCAGGTTTGCTAATAATTTGGAAATATCCAAAATGTAAACTGTAGTCTAAATTGAAGAGTCAAATTTTGTAAAAATATATAATAAAAATCTTCAGGTTTGCTAATAATTTGGAAATATCCAAAATGTAAACTGTAGTCTAAATTGAAGAGTCAAATTTTGTAAAAATATAAAATAAAAATCTTCAGGTTTGCTAATAATTTGGAAATATCCAAAATGTAAACTGTAGTCTAAATTGAAGAGTCAAATTTTGTAAAAATATAAAATAAAAATCTTCAGGTTTGCTAATAATTTGGAAATATCCAAAATGTCAACTGTAGTCTAAATTGAAGAGTCAAATTTTGTAAAAATATAAAATAAAAATCTTCAGGTTTGCTAATAATTTGGAAATATCCAAAATGTAAACTGTAGTCTAAATTGAAGAGTCAAATTTTGTAAAAATATAAAATAAAAATCTTCAGGTTTGCTAATAATTTGGAAATATCCAAAATGTAAACTGTAGTCTAAATTGAAGAGTCAAATTTTGTAAAAATATATAATAAAAATCTTCAGTTTTGCTAATAATTTGTAAATATGCAAAAATATAAAATGTAGTCCAAATTGAAGAGTCACATTTTGTAAAAAAATATACAATACAAATCTTCAATTTTGCTAATAATTTCGAAATACGCAAAAATGTCAACTGTAATCTAAACTGAAGAATCATGTTTTGTAAAAATATGTAATAAAAATCTTCAATTTTGCTAATAATTTGTCCACGTCTGTAATTACGTTCAAATTTCACAACCTTAGTTACTTCCATTTCGTCAGTTGTCGTATTTGTTAGTACTCGAAATTCGAAATAAAGTTGGTAAAAGAAAATTCAACCAGAAATCTAGAAAGCCATCCATACTATATGTAGTAATAGGTGGAAAATGGTTAGGTTTCACCCTTAGGGTATTAAGTAAGCTGATGTGAACTATAGCAAGCGCTAAAGTAAACGGTGAATAATTCCAACGCTTGAGGGCACGGGCATAAATTTCAGCCGAGCCCACTCGAAACGTTCAAGTGACTTGTTCTCTTCGTTCAGAACCGGTACAGAAATCCCACATGTTTGTTCATACTGTGTGGGTGCTATGTTAAAAATGAATGTATTACATTATACTGTAATACAATTATTACAATGTGGTGTCGCTATGTAGGCCTACACCGAAAATAACCCTTTTCAAGGGGGTCAAGTGCCTGGGCACACAGAACAATGAGGATGCAATATGCCTCTTTGTCTGGTGAACTGGGTCAACGCAAAATACGGAATCATTATCGACTGAACTGATTCTCTGTACTCCACGAGCAATGGGCACACTGGCTGCAAAAGAAATGCCGATACGAAATTATATCGTTTTCCGAGAACTTTAGAAAACATGGCGAGATGGAAAGTTATTTTCCTGACATTAGCTTTTTAAAAACATATAAATACGACTTTTATAACACGTTCACGTTATTATTTAATATGAATTTATTTTAAATTATTCATATACTTTTATTTTTACAACATTAATAAGTATACTACACGAAAATAGTGAAACTGCAGTTTATATGGTATTCCACAGCCTTCCTTATTATCCATGGATGCTGACATTGTTACAATCGATATATGCGGCCAGTTACGTTTCATATTGTATTAAAAATATCAATTTTATTATAAATGCAGATACAGAATTGATAATAGAATCTAACTGAAGCATTTAACTACACATTTCTCCTTTGTATGGAATAAAAACATCATAATTGTAATACACGTTCACAGCACAATCTGTTGCTATCAATACCACGTCATCAGACATCTCTGTACTCAAGTTCTTTCTCAATAGCCTTGGCCCGGTCATGGAATTCGCTGCCGCTGGAAATCAGGGGTAGTCTTAGTCCTCAGTTGTTTAAAATTAGGTTGTTTAGAAATATTTTAAATGCACAGAATTAGTTTTTTTAGGTATAATTTTTATTTATTATTATTATTATTATTATTATTATTTTACACAGTCATTACTTTATTTTTTCATTAACACTTATATCTAGGTAATTGTCATTGTCTCAATGTAACACGTGCTGTGCTGATCATACTAATTGTACTATTCCTTTAGTTGTGAGATTATATTCATATGTATTAATTTTTTTTAAGTTAATACTTGTAGCCTATACTAGAATGTATTTTCCTGTTTGTGATTATGTATTCAGTCTCTTTTTTATTATATATATTTTTTTTATTATTGTTATTTTAAAGTTAATACTGATTGTATATGTGTATTCAATCTCTCTTTTTTTACTTAATTATGTTTTTTATTGTTATTTTTAAGTTAATATTTGTATACCGGTATGTATTTTTCTGTATGTAATTTGATCCTGGTTGAGTGGAAGAGAAGGCCTGATGGCCTTAACTCTGCCAGGGAAAATAAAACTACTACTACTACTACTATTATTATTATTATTATTATTATTATTATTATTATTATTATTATTATTATTAAAAACGCTAGAAAATTCAGGTCAGTTCAGATGTGTAGGCTATGTATAATTTATTTCATACATAATTTATTTATAGTTTTTTGAAGACATACACGAATAAGCTGAATGAGGTAATGATAACAGAGCAATAATAGAGTTTATATGCAAAGCCTTCTGTGTATCTCTATTTCTATTGTTTCCTAAGCTAAGTCCTCGTAACACGATAATATTTCAAATCGATAGCGACTTCGACTCGGCATTTCTTTCGCAGTCCAGTGTGCATACGTGTAACCATAGGTTTTGCTTCGTCATTACACGAAAGCAATGCTGCAACAAATCTGTTTCGCTGGAAATACAGGTTCTCAGCATATCTCATACCGAAAAAGTGGTGTTTGTCATATTGTAGTCCATTCATTTGTCTATGTATAGCGATTTGTTCCAGATTGTTGACCGAAATTTGTTCCTATTCAGTAACTAACAATAAACTGTTCTAACACATTGGTGACCGTTCCGTGTCGAGCAGGTGGAAAAAAACAAGCCCCGATCAGTATAGGAAAAACAATTCTGCCTGTATCAGGGATACAACGGCACGTAAAACACGTCACACAGTTTCGGGAATGAAACTACAGTTATGTTCGTCTGAATGTTTTTTGTTTCGGTTTACAAACACAAGAGTATGGGTCTATAATGAGAGAAACATTCCAATATTAGTCCCAGCTCACAACACATTTCTAACTATGATTCACTCAAAGTGTATATTACGTATCTATTATCATACATAGCATCACAAGATTTCTTATCTTGTAGACAATTCGCCAGCGGGTAACGTTGGCGAATAGAGATTATAAAGAATGGACACTGAGCGAATTTTCCTGTGTTTTGTTTCTCTGTGCGCCAGCGTTTAGTTCTACTTTCAAGCGCTAGAGGTTAGTGTAATCGAGCATACGCTAAGATAAGAATTGAGAATAGAGTTGAGACACAGGATTCAAACATCGCCTACCTTATTGCATAATCCAGTAACGCTTTGCTTCAAATAAATTCAACTTAACAGCTTTTCCTTATTTCTCAGTGACGAACTAGTTGTAATAATAATTTTTTATATTTCAGATATAATAAATTATGTTATAAAATATAATACATTGTAAAATTATGTATCAAAATGGTTTAATATTTGTATATAATATAATATAAGTATATGGTTTTATTTCTCATAAGAGTTTTGTTTTTCCATTTTCAGTGCTATCAGATCATTACATATTTTAATTGTTGTTGGGGTCAACGTCTCAACTCTCATTATAAAGGAACTCTAGAGTCTAGACATTACAGTTAATGACGGATTTATTATTTTATGGATCCAATTTATTTTATTTGAGTACATAATGTACCTAGATGTATTAATTATATGTGTTATATTTCCGCTGTGTCGACTGCTAGCTGGTGTGATGTCAGCGCCAACTCTAGGGAGAAAGCAGAATCTCACGCTCTACCTGGCTTGAAGGTCATTGAAATCAGTCCGGCTACATCAAAAGGTACCGACGTGAAGTGTCCATTCTTTATAATCCCTATTCGCTGGTAACGTGAGAGGTGAGATCTCACGTGATATTTGAAGATACTATTTGGCGAATGATACCCACTAAATAAATAATTAATAAAAGAAAATAACGAAATGGTATTAATATTAAATGAGGTATTTAAGACGTTAATCCAATATATTTCATTGTCCGGCATGACCTTGGTCTCCAGCAATATGAAATTCATGGGTAAACATTTGACATTATCTGTAGAAATTATGATTAGTGAAACAGCAAAATTAAATAAATATTTGAGGTTATAACATCTTATTTTGAATTAGACACTTTCATTTAGTCATTTACCGACAAGATAAGAACTCCTGTAACATTTTAATAAGACTATTTCGCGAATATATTAACTTAATAAGTAATATATAACACACAGAAACCGGTAATCTTATAAATTAAGATATTTTATACTTAAATTTTCTAGCACGGCCATCACTCAATAATGTATAGCTAAGGAAACAAAATATGAAAATATTTAACATCTGAACGTCAGGAACGATACGATATTAAACAAATGAGCATCAGGTGCGACAAGCAAAGAGTTACAAACTCTTTGGCGACAAGATTGCGGTTGAAGTTGGCTTTGATCGGTTAAAAGTCTATAGATCCTTACACTCCATTGATGTATCGGTATTTGGTACTCTGGGCTGCAAAAGAAAATATGTTTTCCTAAGATTAGTTATTTTCTAACATATAAATACGACTTTTATAACATTTTCACGTTATTATTTAATATGAATTGATTTTAAATTATTCATATACTTTTATTTTACAACATTAATAAGAATACTACACGAAAATAGTGAAACTGCAGTTTATATGGTATTCCACAGCCTTCCTTATTATCCATGGATGCTGTCATTGCTACAATCGATATATACGGCCAGTTACGTTTCATATTGTATTAACAAAAAATGTATAAATTTTATTATAAATATAAATATAAATATAAAATTTTATTAAATACAGATACAGAACTTAAAATTGAATTCAAAGCCTTCTGTGTATCTCTATTTCTATTTCTTTCGTAAGCGAAGTCCTCGTAACACGATAATATTTCAAATCGATAGCGACTTCGACTCGGCATTTCTTTTGCAGAACTTAAGATTAGCGATTGCGATGTAACTATTAGCTATTGCTAATGGATAAATTCTCAATAAAGAAAACTGTGCAAAATAAAACGGCATTCAACAAAAACAATGATAAATTGAGTTGTAATAGTGGCCGTAAAATTAATAGCTCATATTCATCACTGCTCAAGAATCAACGAAGGATGGGCAAAGCAGTGAAAGGGAAAACGTGGTGTATAAAGACCGTAGTTGTCAACCATGTTGGATTACACAGTTTTCATAGATACTGTATGAAAAATCGACTTGACGGCAGTTCATCCAAGATTTTTGGTCTAATTATATGTTTGTTCTATGGAAAAGTCGTCCAGAAGGACATTTCGTCCAATTCTCTTTAGTCCAATATGACATTTTATCTACAGTAACCTCACTAGAGGTTTTGATTTATGTAGAGAAAATCAAAACTCGAGTGGGATTTAATTGATTATTACACGATAGAAGAAAGTATATAAAGATTAGAAGAAATGAAGTACTTTAATACAACAAAATATTAATTGACTTACTACCCATTCCAAAAAACCTACAAGCTTATGTTTTTACCAATATACAATGGTGTTTGCTACAATTTGAATGCAGTACTTTTCACATGCAATTAATAAGTAATTTTTCGACAGCATATAATTATTCACATTTTTGAAAATTTATTAGCCACTTAATTTCTCTTAGATAAATCATTGAAACATATATATTTTACAGACTCAAGATTTGATGAATGAAGAACAGCCAAATGTATTGCTAAACAACTATTAACGATTAATTATAACAGCATGACAACATACTACGACACATAAGATGTTATCAATTTTATCGATTATCTATTGTTGATTTTATAACAAATGTTATTTAAATATAACATAGATTGATATTATATCACCATTCCACTCATAATTCCCCGGTAATTAATTACGAATTCAACAATTGAGTCTTTTTCACCAATATTTTATTAATTTGCTGATATTCGTACTTCTGTTAACGACTTAATGCAGGATATAATATGTAACACTTTGTCAATTTTAATCATTTTATATGTGTTTTGTAACATGAGTTATATGTACCAGAAATCATATCGACATTTTCCAAATTTACATTTCCTGGAAATTTTTTTCAAAATAAACCTTTTTTTGTCCACACCTGTGGAGTAACGGTCAGCGCGTCTGGCTGCGAAACCAGGTGGCCCGGGTTCGATTCCCGGTCTGGGCAAGTTACCTGGTTGAGGTTTTTTCCGGGGTTTTCCCTCAACCCAATATGAGCAAATGCTGGGTAACTTTCGGTGCTGGACCCCGGACTCATTTCACCGGCATTATCACCTTCATCTCATTCAGACGCTAAATAACCTAAGATGTTGATAAAGCGTGGTAAAATAACCTACTTAAAAAAAATAAACCTTTTTCATTAATAAGACATAACTACATAAAACTCAAGAAAGTCCATTTGAGGACCGTTTTTTCAAAACTTGCTAACTGAAAAAACTAAATTTTACAGGAGAGACAAAACACTATAGTAAGCAAGTTTTGCTGTAACTCTCACTTATAGCAGAAGGCAAGTTTTGAGAAAACGATCAAAATTTGACATACTACAATGAAGAGAAATAACCCAATTTTACTAAGACGCTTTGAACATCATGTAGAGGCCTGCTTATATTAACGAATCCATCAATATCTCAATTTTGCAAATTTTGCAGTTAGAAAGTTTTGCAAAAACGGTCCTCATTTTATCATGCATAATACTATGTACATTTCAATTTGTTCAAGGTTTAGATTTCGTGTTTCTTAACAATATCTGATGATGCCGAAAAGGCGAAAACGTTAATATTTCATAATGTTACCTGTAGCAAATAAGCATTTGCAAAATAGATCAATCTTATAAATTGAACTTGAAACTTTTATTATATTGAACTAGATTTATCTGAAAACAAAATGAATTGTAAAATTACTAAAATGTCTTGAAAATGTATTATTGTATCATCTCATCATTACAAATATTTCGCTAGATGGCAGCAATGTGTTATGATCAGTGTTCTATAGACGATTACTAGTCATGAAGGCTTTGTTGATTCAGTTTCATTTTTATTAAAACAGTTGCATTCCACTTCAATTATCAAAAGAAGTTGGCGAGTATAGTTTGGAATGTAAAAATGATAGAATAAACATTACAAACGCTGCAGTAGATTAACAACGAAGACGTTCAGGAATAGTAATATAAACAACGGTGGATTGATGACGATATAATCTGTATTATCTAACGAAATCTATCAGCGTGTGCTTGCTATTTGGGAAAAGGAAATTGTACCAGAACAATGGAAGGAGTCCATAATTGTACCTTTTTTAAGAAGGGGGACAAGACTAACTGTAGTAACTTTCGAGGAATGTCACTTTTGTTGACGGCGTACAAAATTTTGTCCAATATTCTTTTGAGAAGATTAACTCCATATGTAGATGAAATTATTGGGGATCATCAGTGTGGTTTCAGGCGTAATAGATCGACTATTGACCAGATATTTTGTATTCGACAGATAATGGAGAAAAAATGGAAGTATAAGGGTACAGTGCATCAGTTATTCATAGATTTCAAAAAGGCATATGACTCGGTTAAGAGAGAAGTTTTATATGATATTCTTATAGAATTTGGTATTCCCAAGAAACTAGTTCGATTAATTAAAATGTGTCTCAGTGAAACGCACAGCAGAGTTCGTATAGGTCAGTTTCTGTCAGATGCGTTTGCAATTCACTGTGGGCTAAAGCAAGGAGATGCACTATCACCTTTACTTTTTAACTTCGCTCTAGAATATGCCATTAGGAAAGTTCAGGATAACAGAGAGGGTTTGGAATTGAACGGGTTACATCAGCTTCTTGTCTATGCGGATGACGTGAATATGTTAGGAGAAAATCCACAAACGATTAGGGAAAACACGGAAATTTTACTGGAAGCAAGTAAAGAGATAGTTTTGGAAGTGAATCCCGAAAAGACAAAGTATATGATTATGTCTCGTGACGGGAATATTGTACGAAATTGAAATATAAAAATTGGAAATTTATCTTTTGAAGAGGTGGAGAAGTTCAAATATTTGGGAGCAACAGTAACAAATATAAATGATATTCGGGAGGAAATTAAACACAGAATAAATATGGGAAATGCCTGTTATTATTCGTTTGAGAAACTTTTATCATCCAGTCTGCTGTCGAAAAATCTGAAAGTTAGAATCTATAAAACAGTTATATTACCGGTTGTTCTGTGAGGTAGTGAAACTTGGACTCCCACTTTGAGAGAGGAACATAGGTTAAGGGTGTTTGAGAATAAGGTGCTTAGGAAAATATTTGGGGCTAAGAGGGATGAAGTTACAGGAGAATGGAGAAAGTTACATAACACAGAACTGCACGCATTGTATTCTTCACCTGACATAATTAGGAACATTAAATCCAGATGTTTGAGATGGGCAGGGCATGTAGCACGTATGGGCGAATCCAGAAATGCATATAGTGTGTTAGTTGGGAGGCAGGAGGGCAAAAGACCTTTGGGGAGGCCGAGACGTAGATGGGAAGATAATATTAAAATGGATTTGAGGGAGGTGGGATATGATGGTAGAGACTGGATTAATCTTGCTCAGGATAGGGATCAATGGCGGGCTTATGTGAGGGCGGCAATGAACCTCCGGGTTCCTTAAAAGTAAGTAAGTAAGTAAGTAAGTAAGTGTAATGTGTATTGCAAAGCAGGGCGAAGGACTGCGCGCCCCAGTTGGTACGCGTTCACAAGGCTGTCGTTCGTAACTAACAGCGATTTGTCTTGCCTGGACTGACTGGGTCGCTAGTGGCATGGGAAGAGCATGGCATATACAAGTTCAAAGCCCTGCCCATCGTACTCTGATATATAGTACGAACATCGCTGGAAAGAGCTAAAAATAGCGAGCGCGACAAAAACACTTCCACATTTTCTTAGACATGACAGTACAGTACGTCATCTGCAGATCTGATTCTTGCACTCAACTATCCACCTAGAAGTTGATTTCGTTATCCGATATGTTTATAAATTCACTAGCACCCAAATCACCATTATGTCAACAAAATGAAGCGTCTACACAGATGACTGAATATGTGTTTAGAGGTAGTTGAGAGAATAAATAGAACGGGTACATTAATGCATTAGTCATTGGTGGAATTGCTGAGCCCTTATCAGTCTTTCAGAATAGATAAATTAATAATAATAATAATAATAATAATCATCATCATCATCCGTGGCGCAACAGCCCACGAAGGGCCAAGACCGACCAGCCGGCTGCTAGCCTCACGCCCACATGCCGAAGCAGAGGTGGACGATCATCTAGCCAGAATGGAGGTATCGTGTGGTTAGCACGATGATCCCCCCAGCCGTTATAGCTGGGTGGGCACCGGTCCCATACACTGGCCGAAATTTCACGAGAAAATTTCTTCCCCCATGAGGACTCGAACCAGCGCGCATTCCGTAACGCGAGTCCTAGGCAGGATGCCTTAGACCACGACGCCACGGCGCGGGACAATAATAATAATAATAATAATAATAATAATAATAATAATAATAATAATAATTACATACAAATAGCTTTTAAAGAACCCGGAGGTTCATTGCCGTTCTCACATAAGCCCGCCATTGGTCCCTATACTCAGCAAGATTAATCCAGTCTCTATCACCATATCCCACATACCTCAAATATTTTTAATATTACCCTCCCATCTACGTCTCGGCCTCCCTAAAGGTCTTTTTCCCTCCGGCCTCCCAACTAACACTATATGCATTTCTGAATTCGCCCATATGTGCTACATGCCCTGCCCATCTCAAACGTCTGGATTTAATGTTCCTAATTATGCCAGGTGAAGAATACAATGCGTGCAGCTCTGCGTTGTGTAACTTTCTCCATTCTCCTGTAACTTCATCCCTCTTAGCCTCAAATATTTTGGTAAGCATCTCATTCTGAAACAACCTTAATCTCTGTTCCTCTCTCAAAGTGAGAGTCCAAGTTTCACAACCATACAGAGCAACCGGTAATATAACTGTTTTATAAATTCTAACTTCCAACTTTTTCGAGAGGAGACTGGATGACAAAAGCTTCTCAACCGAATAATGACACGCATTTCTCATATTTATTGTGTGTTGAATTTCCTCCCGAGTGTCATTTATATTTGTTACTGCCGCTGCAAGGTACTTGAATTTTTTCACCTTTTCAAAGGAAAATTTCCATTTCCTGTATGCTATGGTCAGGAAACATAATCATATACTTTTTTTTTTTTCGAGGTTTGCTTCCAAATCTTTCTCTTTACTTGCTTCAAGTATTTTCTCTAATCGTTTGTGGATTTTCTCCTGACATATTCAAGTCACCCACATAAACAAGCAGCTGATATATAAAAATAGAGGACATGTGGAATGTTTCTTTCAGAAATGAGAACAATTTTTCAGTTTGCTTTCCTTTTTTATTATTATAGATTTAAAGGAATTAGAGGGATTAAATATGCTATTCACATAACTTAGCAGAAGAGGAGATGATACTAAGGGATATGCTACTGGAGCTAAATGACAGCTGTGAGCAGTATGGGATGAAGATAAATGCAAACAAGACGAAGACCATGGTCATAGGAAGAAAAATAAAGAAGGTAAACGTACGAATTCGAAATAAGGCAGTAGAGCAAGTGGACAGCTTCAAATACTTGGGGTGTACTATAAGCTGCTGCCAGGAAGTCAAAAGGAGGATAGCAATGGCAAAGGAAGCTTTTAATAGAAAAACGAGCATCTTCTGCGAACCTCTGGAGAAAGAACTAAGGAAGAGACTAGTGAAATGCTTTGTGTGGAGTGTGGCACTGTACGGGACAGAAACCTGGATTTTACGACGAAGCGAATAAAGAATTTGATATGTAGATATGGAAAAGAATGGAGCGTGTGAAATGGACAGACAGAATAAGAAATGAAGCTGTGATGGAAAAAGTGGGTGTAGAAAGAATGATGCTGAAACTGATCAGGAAGAGGAAAAGGAATTGGTTGGGTCACTGGTTGAGAAGAAACTGTCTGCTGAAGGATGTACTGGAAGGAATGGTGAACGGGAGAAGAGTTCGGGGCCAGAGAAGACATCAGATGATGGTCGACATTAAGATATGTGGATTATATTTGGAGACAAAGAGAAAGATAGAAAATAGGAAAGATTTGAAAATGCTGGGCTTGCAGTGAAAGACCTGCCCTGGGCAGAACACTATGAGTGGATGAAAGCAGCGAAAGTTTCTTCTGAACGATAGTCTTCATTCATTGAACCACATTTTCAGGCTGGACGGTTGCAAATCATATTCTCACGTGTGCCTTATAA
Source organism: Periplaneta americana (assembly GCF_040183065.1). Classification (NCBI taxonomy): domain Eukaryota; kingdom Metazoa; phylum Arthropoda; class Insecta; order Blattodea; family Blattidae; genus Periplaneta; species Periplaneta americana. The sequence continues at coordinate 183,043,196 of NC_091122.1, read as the reverse complement.
TGTCCCCGTGCTCTGGACTGCAACACTAGAGTTGTGTCGATTCGTGAACGAATCGTTCATTCGAACGACTAATAATAAAGAATCGTAAGAATCGATTCGTGGTATCAACGAATCGTCGTTCAAAAGAATCGTAACGAATCGTCGTTCAAAAGAATAGTAACGAATCGTCGTTCAAAAGAATCGTAACGAATCGTCGTTCAAAAGAATAGTAACGAATCGTCGTTCAAAAGAATCGTAAGGAATCGTCGTTCAAAAGAATAGTAACGAATCGTCGTTCAAAAGAATCGTAACGAATCGTCGTTCAAAAGAATAGTAACGAATCGTCGTTCAAAAGAATCGTAACGAATCGTCGTTCAAAAGAATCGTAACGAATCGTCGTTCAAAAGAATCGTAACGAATCGTCGTTCAAAAGAATCGTAACGAATCGTCGTTCAAAAGAATCGTAACGAATCGTCGTTCAAAAGAATCGTAACGAATCGTCGTTCAAAAGAATCGTAACGAATCGTCGTTCAAAAGAATCGTAACGAAACGTCGTTCAAAAGAATCGTAACGAATCGTCGTTCAAAAGAATCGTAACGAATCGTCGTTCAAAAGAATCGTAACGAATCGTCGTTCAAAAGAATAGTAACGAATCGTCGTTCAAAAGAATAGTAACGAATCGTCGTTCAAAAGAATAGTAACGAATCGTCGTTCAAAAGAATAGTAACGAATCGTCGTTCAAAAGAATAGTAACGAATCGTCGTTCAAAAGAATAGTAACGAATCGTCGTTCAAAAGAATCGTAACGAATCGTCGTTCAAAAGAATAGTAACGAATCGTCGTTCAAAAGAACAGTAACGAATCGTCGTTCAAAAGAATCGTAACGAATCGTCGTTCAAAAGAATAGTAACGAATCGTTGTTCAAAAGAATCGTAACGAATCGTCGTTCAAAAGAATAGTAACGAATCGTCGTTCAAAAGAATAGTAACGAATCGTCGTTCAAAAGAATAGTAACGAATCGTCGTTCAAAAGAATAGTAACGAATCGTCGTTCAAAAGAATCGTAAGGAATCGTCGTTCAAAAGAATAGTAACGAATCGTCGTTCAAAAGAATAGTAACGAATAGTCGTTCAAAAGAATCGTAACGAATCGTCGTTCAAAAGAATAGTAACGAATCGTCGTTCAAAAGAATAGTAACGAATCGTCGTTCAAAAGAATAGTAACGAATCGTCGTTCAAAAGAATAGTAACGAATCGTCGTTCAAAAGAATCGTAAGGAATCGTCGTTCAAAAGAATAGTAACGAATCGTCGTTCAAAAGAATCGTAACGAATCGTCGTTCAAAAGAATAGTAACGAATCGTCGTTCAAAAGAATAGTAACGAATCGTCGTTCAAAAGAATAGTAACGAATCGTCGTTCAAAAGAATCGTAACGAATCGTCGTTCAAAAGAATCGTAACGAATCGTCGTTCAAAAGAATCGTAAGGAATCGTCGTTCAAAAGAATCGTAACGAATCGTCGTTCAAAAGAATCGTAACGAATCGTCGTTCAAAAGAATAGTAACGAATCGTCGTTCAAAAGAATAGTAACGAATCGTCGTTCAAAAGAATCGTAACGAATCGTCGTTCAAAAGAATCGTAACGAATCGTCGTTCAAAAGAATCGTAACGAATCGTCGTTCAAAAGAATCGTAACGAATCGTCGTTCAAAAGAATCGTAACGAATCGTCGTTCAAAAGAATAGTAACGAATCGTCGTTCAAAAGAATCGTAACGAATCGTCGTTCAAAAGAATCGTAACGAATCGTCGTTCAAAAGAATCGTAACGAATCGTCGTTCAAAAGAATCGTAACGAATCGTCGTTCAAAAGAATCGTAACGAATCGTCGTTCAAAAGAATAGTAACGAATCGTCGTTCAAAAGAATCGTAACGAATCGTCGTTCAAAAGAATCGTAACGAATCGTCGTTCAAAAGAATAGTAACGAATCGTCGTTCAAAAGAATCGTAACGAATCGTCGTTTAAAAGAATAGTAACGAATCGTCGTTCAAAAGAATCGTAAGGAATCGTCGTTCAAAAGAATAGTAACGAATCGTCGTTCAAAAGAATCGTAACGAATCGTCGTTCAAAAGAATAGTAACGAATTGACATGGTATCGTAACCCACGATTCTATTTACTTGTTTGATGTAACCTGTCAACGGACATTTCCGAACAGTGCCGAATACTCCCGAGCGAGAGTGAAATCAAAATACTGCATTTGTTAAGTATGGAAAATAATGAACACAAACCTGAAATTTCCATAGTTAGATAGAAATGTAATGCAAAAAAATGTACTTCGTAATAAGGTTCAGTTGATAAATTATAATTTAGAAACATTATCTTGGGTAATTTTGTAGACTAATAGAGGTCATGCCGAATGGTTCCAGCCAATGAGAAAGAGACAATCCAATGTCTCGCCTCTTATGCCATCTATGCGAGAGATGTAGAACGTTTTTGTTCTACGCGTGGTTTGCAAAGGAAAGTGTCCCCTAAGTCGTTCGTTGACGAATCGTTGGAATCGCAGAGTAGAAAGAATCGTGAACTTGTTGACGATTCAAAAGAATAGTTGGAATCGCAGACTGAGAAGAATCGTGAACGAATCGTTAGAATCGATTCGTAATGTATGATTGAATCGTTGGAATCGACTTCTGAAAAAGAATCGTGTTGCCCAACTCTATGCAACACCGTCTCGCTACATTCGCAGCTGTAATCTGGAGTCACAACAACTGTCACAAATCACTTAACTGGCTGGTTAGCCGTGCAGCCTTGAGACAACTCGAAATGTCTCATGACGATTAACATTATCTAAATTGATATCTTGCACTAGAAACTAGTTCATTATCACTACAGCCAAGTTGCCATCAGCTGGCAAGCATCTCCAATAAAAACGCATTTAAAAACTCGGTCAGCAAATACTTGCTCGTATGTCCTCTAGTGCTACGTTGCCAAGTGACAGATTTTTTAGCATTCGAAAGATGCCGAATGTAATTGTCATTCTTCCTATGAACTGAAAAAAGAATGCAGGATATCTCCAGTTTGTTTAAAATACATTCTGATGGCATTTTACAATAATGGAAAATGTACAAATATGAAGGAAACTCCATTGGCCGCCAGAGGTCTGCATCGGACGTTTTCGCTCGAGCGCCAAGTAGTTCATAGCATAATCCGATAGGTAGCGCACATGCATGATGGGTAAAATTGTCGCGAGCGATAAATCCTCGAACGGTATAAGCCGAGCGTTAGACATTCGTTCTTGGTAAAGTGATGAACTGTGTAGTAACATCATAGATGTTTATCATTTCAAAACTTTGCAGTGTTTAACTAACCTCTCCATAGTACAACTACAAAACTTGCTTTAAAATGTAATATAAATGTTGTAGGTAAATGTCCCCCCCCCCCACACAGGAGTGATTTTGTTTTTGCCACATCTGATAGATGTTATTGGATGTAAATGTAATTATTATAAACGGAGAACACAATGATGATAATGCAAGAACTGTATCAAGTTTTCTAATAATAATAATAATAATAATAATAATAATAATAATAATAATAATAATAATAATAATAATAATCTCTAATAATTAGTGTATCAATCTTTGCGTCTGTAACAGTTGTGCAGCATGATTAATCGTTTTATTATATTTTCTGTGACGTTATCTCTGTACTAATATTGTTATTAATCTACTGCTATATCAATAATATTTTGTAAAACGTTTCTACATTGTCGCAGTATATAGGCGGAACACTATGTATGGACCTATCATATTATATATGTGGTAAATCAAATATTGAATAATTATTAATTAGCAATAATAACTGTATATCGAAGTTTTTCATACTATTTTATTTATAACTTCATGTTCCTGTTTTGGTACGTTCCATTGACTGTTCCATTAAACGTTTGTCATAAACGCAGAAAATAAAGCCTTATTTTTACCGTGTGAGCAAAACATATGTGTATCTTATCTGTCGCCTTCCATACAAGATAAGACATGTGGGTGAGATGACCTTGTACTGTGCTTCTATTTATTACGAGCGTATCACGACCGATCTTATTTCACTCGAGGGTGCGACACTCGACCGAGTTTAAGCGAGCGATTTAACTCCAATGCAGCACTCTGATAGACATACTTCCTTGAAAATAAAGGAAATGATAAACAAAAAACGAAATTCAAAGTGAATTTACTTATTTTTACATTGGCACCTCACTTGTTTTAATATAACAAAGTATGAGTTAATAATAGCACTTTAATAAAGTATGAAATATGCTACACCGTAATATTTCTCTAATTCCTATAGCTGGCTTAAAACGATTTTTTTCTGTTATTTATACTAGCTTTAACATCTCTATAGATAATTCCATGTTAAGAAAATAGCATTGAGCATATGGGCTATTCCATCAAATGAGCAGTTGCCATAGAAACGCCTACCTACCACACAGCTTGTACAATGTACTGGGCAAGGCCCATAAAACCAATGCTTTTTTCCTTAACGTGGAATCCTCTATAGTCATATCACAGCCTAGTATATACAGTCACGAAGCTTGAGTTGATGAGGGTACTAGGAACAATAGACTGTGCCGGTACTGTTTCACATTGTATGTGATGAGACGACATTAGCGATCCTAGTGGATAGCAACTATCTATGGATGCATATTTCTTACGTATTGAGCTTCGTGACTGTGGTCATATCGCGAGTTAAGCTTTTGGGTGAAATCCGAAGGCCTGTGTACTATTGTTGAGACTGGTTCTATTGTTTTTTTTTCCCCCTTCTTATTTATTACTAGGGTATCCATAATACTATAGTAGATACTAGACTATATAGAGAAAACCCCTGAAATGATTTTGTGTAGAATAACTTCCATAGCATTTGAGTATCACCATAAAATATATGAAACATTACAAATTACGATTTATGTTTCTCCTTTTTCCAAGCCTTTTGCAAGGAATTGTGTGTTAATCCTAAAGAATACTGATATTCTCCATTTCTTGCTTTTTAACTTCGATATTTATTTATTCATAGTTTTCTGCCAAAGTGCAGGTCCTTCACTGCAAACCTAGCATTCTCCAATCTTTCCTATTTTCTGCCTTCCTCTTAGTTTTCGTATAAGATCCATCTATCTTAATGTTGTCTATCATCTGATATCTTCTTCTGCCCCGAACTCTTCTCCCGTTCACCATTCCTTCCAGTGTATTTTTCAGTAGGCAGTTTTTTCTCAGCCAGTGACCCAAACCTATTCCTTTGTCTCGTCCTTATCAATTTCGGCATCATTCTTTCTTCACCCACTTTTCCGAACACAGCTTCGTTTCTTATTATGTCTGTCCATTCCCCACGCTCCATCCTTCTCCATATCCACATTTCAAATGCTTCTATTCGCTTCTCTTCACTTCGTGGTAATGTCCATGTTTCTGCCCCATACAATGCCACACTCCATACAAAGCACTTCACTAGTCTCTTCCTTAGTTCTTTTTCCATAGGTCCGCAGAAGATACTCCTTTTTCTATTAAAAGCTTCCTTAGCCATTGCTATCCTGCTTTTCACCTCCTGGCTGCAGCTCATGTTACTGCTTATAGTAAATCCCAAGTAGGGGAGTAGTGGATACAATGAGACACAAAATATTAAGACATATGCATGCAAGTGAAATTTCAAGTATTTTTAAAATCAAGTGCAATAGAAATATACATTAAAACATGGAGTACAATAATACATAAACAGAAATGTTAATAGATAAAGGACATAATATACAATGCGTGTTTGCCAAAAAAAAAAAATGCAAATGTCTCACTGTTCCCATTCAGGAGGGTACAGTGAGACACCACAGTGTCTATTAACGGACATTGAAATGATTTACATTTATTTCAAAAGAAAGGAAAACTTGCTGTCTCTTTATCTTGACATGTTCTGTAGGCTTATTTAGAATCATTTTGATTTCTGACTTAGAAACCAGTGAAACATCTGGAACATTTGGAAAAGTGAATTTTCCATGACTTTTCAAACTTTAACGAAAAAATAAAAAGAATTTTTGGTGACAACAAAGCTTATAATTATAAGAATTTAATTTAATTCTGTATTATTTTTTAATATTTTCTTAAATTTTGTAAACAATTTTTTATTTAAGAAACCATTAAAATGTAGGGGAGAGCTGATCAAGACGGGATACTTAACACGGAATCTTGTATATTTCCTGTTGAAGTGATAGGAAACAATTCAATTTTTACTTATGAATCCACTATTATATGTACTTTCATAATACATTTTCATTTTCACTTCTAATGATATAGCTAAACTGGGAAAACAATTTTCTTGGAAAGTGCGTAAGTATCCCGTTTTGGCCGACTAGTTGGGTAAAACAGGATACTTATTTAAAATAAAGAAAATATTGTTAAGGAACTGAAAAAATGTGTGTTTTTATTATAATGCATAATAAACACACCCAAAAGTGTTTTGCATCACCTGTCAACCAGACCTTCAATAAAAGATAAAAAGAAGGAAAGCTAAGGAATGAAAATGTATTTATTTTTAACAGTTGTTGATAAAATTATAGCAATGGTGTGGATGGCCAAATGGAAATTGAGTATTGGCTGGAGTACTTCAATAGACAGTAGTGCTTCCTCCTGCATTGATGATGCTTGGATTCTCCGTGGCATACTAACACCACATTTATCAACTGTTGATCCATTCTGTCCCATTCTTCAACAGCAACTCTGCATAGGTCTTCGAGATTGCGTGAGGGGTCAGGGCGCGCAAGAATGGCTCTCTTTAGTTGAACCCAGACATGCTCAATTGGATTCATGTCTGGAGAACATGCGGGCCATTCAAACCTGGCAATTCCTTCACGATTATGAATGTCATTGATAACAGCCGCACAATGGATTCTGGAATTACCGTCCATAAACATGAAGCCTTTCGCGGAGTGCTGATTAAACGGTGCTACTATGGCTTGAAGAATGTTGTCCCTATACTGTGGAGCCCTCAGCATTCCTTGGATCGACACAAATTTTGTCCGCGACCCCACATAATGCCACCCCAAAACATCAATGACCCACTACCTTGCTGCATTTGATTGTAGGGGTGTCTGAGTCGTGCAGCATTACCTGATTCTCTCCAAACACGTTGTCCATGTCACAAGGCATATTCGGTAATAGAACTTTCTGCCAGTTTTGTACAGTCCATTGGTGATGATTTCTTGCCCAGGTGTAACGTTGTCCTTAGTGCCTAGGTGTAAGAGTTGGGCCTCGCCATGGACGTCTGGAGTGCAGTCTGCTATCATGTAATCGGTTTCGTACAGTTTGATTGGATACGCATCTCCCTGTCGCAGTTTGAAAGTTATTGTTAATCATGCCAGCAGTATTCTCAGCGTTTCTCGTGGCAATAATTCGCAGATATCGGTCATCACATTCTGTTGTTGCACGTGGACGACCACTACGAGACATGTCGTCGACAATACCTGGGTTTCGGAAGCGATTCCAGGTTCGTACCACATCACTCTGGTTCAATCCTAAGCACCTCGCTACTTCCCTTGAAGACAGTCCTTCCTGACATGGAGAAACAATCCTCGCACGGTTGAAGTTCGTAATTGACCGCCTTGCTATTGTTCAACCTCTTTAGAATGAAATAAAACTGTTTTACCCTGAGTTATTCGCTGAGAGATGAGATTTCTTTCACTTCTGTTTACATCTATTTACTTTTCCAGTCGGTTTCTAGGATAGACTTCTACTGTTTCTCAACTTTGTTTACGTTTTTTCAGACAGTTAAAAGGATAGCTTTCAAATGTTTTATGGATATTTCTTGAAGTGGAGTGTAAATACCACTTCTACAGGTGATGCAAAACTTAAAAGCTTAAATGAAGAATATCAAATTATTATACGTAAGGTCTATCCTGTTTGTTGACATTGATTGATAGTCCTAATGCAGAATTTGTCATTTACAAAAGCTACAGTACAATTATTCGCAGTCTTCCGATCCTATACTATTGCACGCCTGATGAGCCCATTCTTGGCATTGAATACACTTATTTCATCATCCCTCTTCAGGTTTTGAATTAGAGAATTCGTCGTTGTCTTCATCCTCTTCTTCCTAACCACTGTCATTGTTGGTTGTCATAGCGAGAACATATTCAATTCAGAATTTAAAGTGAAATCCCACATATGCAATGCAAGTTGAATAAAACGGGATACTATCCCGTTTTGCCAAACCATAAGGTATCCTGTTTTGTCCGACTAGGAGTTGTAAAGAAAAACATGGCATCACAACAAAACGGTAAAAGCTACAGCGGTTTTCTTTACAAAGAATTAAAGACTAATAATGTTTTATTTATATAAGAGACTTACCTCTTCAACTCTGCGAATTTAATCCCAGAATGTGCCAATTAAAATCAGACGAAACAATTTAGTTAAGCAGCTGATTTTGAACTTTTCTCTACACAACAAAAATTAACGTGTTCGTTCTGCATGTGAGCACTGCATAATGTCCCATTCTAGTCTAAGAACAAAGTCCTCGCATCATTCGGTAACTTGCAGCACTTTCCAACGAAATAAGTCGGGTATCCCGTTTTATCATACCATCCTGTTTTATCCAACTCTCCCCTAATGTACCCATTATTTTAAGCTACAGTTCCTAAATTGGTTACTAGTATGTTCATTTTTAATGTTAGTTACTGGTAAATGTAATATAATTACAGTTTATTTTTGCAAATCATTGGTACATGGGAACAGTGAGACGTCTCAGTGTACCCTTCAATGGCATGTCTCACTGTTCCCTTTACGCATAGCTCATTTAAAAAATGGCGCCATCACTTCAAAATCAAAACAAGAAAGATGAAACTTTGCCAAACATAATCTCAAATACCATAGTATTAGGTTATAAAACATTCATATTTCTATTTCATTTGTATATCCAATATAACCTTCATTAAACACAAGCCAAAATTTTACTTCTAGAGTGAAAAATTACGAATTAATTTTTAATCACTCACCTTTATAACTAGAATCAAATGGAATAAGCAAATACTGTTACATTACTCATGCAACATACAACTCCACTGTTACAAACATTTCAACATCAAAATTTACCATCTAATAAAAAATATCTCACTGTACCCACCCACTTCTCCCCTATTTGAAGCTGTCCACTTGCTCTACCTCTTCACTTAGAATTCGCACGTTTACCTTCTTCATTTTCCTTCCTATGACCATGGTTTGCATTTATATTGTCCCTCAGTATCTAGCGCAGTAAGCTAGCGCCTTTGTTGCAGAAGGGTTGGTGGACCTGCTGCAAGCGACGCGCATCCACAACCTGCCGCTGGGGGTCAACAGGACGGCGGGGATGTGCGCGTCGCGGCCGGACGGCGGCGCCGACGTAGCCTACAGCATCAGCGAGCGCACCATCCTCACCGTCCAGACGGCGCAGCTCTTCCCCCTGGGCTACCCCGTGGACTTCTCCCTCCTGCTCGTCGTTAGTCCCACGAGAGGTAAAGAAAGATCGGGCCGCTGGAATATTCCAAGTCCCAGACACAAGACACTGCGCATGATCGGACACCCAGACCACAGATACACAAGATTACGTGTAACTGAGTTACTTAAATTCACTCTTTGATGTTGGAACTTGTTCTCAAACTCACTTGTAAAACTACTAGGAAAATGCTATTTTGTTGTAACAATTTTGAAAGGTAGGTCAAAAGTCGCTTTCCCCAATATTCGTTCTTAGGTTTCATACTGTACACATATACAGATGTCATAACTTGAAAAAACGAATAGCTAGTGTAATAAGTGGTGGGTTGGCAACCATGTTCGTGCGTCAATTGTTTTTCCGATGTCTCCATTTTGAACAAAATCGGTAAAGGAATGTGTAGTCAAATGTAAATTGAATGCAATTAAATGTAAGAAAATGTTTTGGGAAAGCGACTTTGTATATAACAGAAATTTATTCTTATTAAATGTGAATCTAATTTTATTTTATGCTCGACCATGCCGAAATGTAGTAATTATACACCTTGTAACAGCCCTTTAATGGACCTCATTAAAGTACACCTTTTCATTAAAGTTCAGGTGTTCCACCAATCAGAAAACATCATTGTAGCAATATGAAAGCGCAAGTATCGATTATTCTCGGTTATGCAACCGAAAGACAACTAGCGAAACGTCACGGAGGCTAGAAATCCAATACTGTTGCAGAAGGTTATGTTCTGTTACTATAATATTTAGCGTTAATTGTAAATAATATTCAAATAAATTCAATTTGTCATCTCGTTTTTCAATGTCTAAATCAATTTCAAGGTTATATCAAGATTAATCTTTATTTTATTCTCTAGATTATATCAAGGTCAATGACATTTATTTCTAGGAAAAAATCAATACTTTCGCGTCTGCGCACATCTCACAATTTACGAGATATTGCACAAGGTCAGTTCCGCTCCCCAGTCAGATAAGAATAACATGAATACTTATGAATAATTTCAAGTTAGAAATATAGTCGAGCATAAAAAGTCGTATGAAACTTGACTATAATGGTAATTAAGACGCTCGTATGAAAATTATGAAACTCGCTTGCGCTCGTTTCATAAACATCCTCGCGTCTTAATTACTACCATTATATGCTCGTTGCATAATGTACTATTATATAACATAGATTATAGAACAACCTCCCAAACTTTTGGAGCACTTTAGAGACACTCTGTATAGTGTAGGTATATCACAGAATGTGTAATTTCATTAAATATATATTTTTTTAATTTCTTGATAGTACAGGAAAGAAAAACGAGTATGAGATACTAGATTTTGGATTTTATTGGTATATTATAATAAAATTCTTGCATCCTCCTTCCACTGGTTAGTGAATGCACATTGTAATAGGAGAGAAATGTGTTATAGGAAATAGCCGAATCTGGCACTCAGGGTAACAACAGGCAATAAATCTCTCCTCTCTCAGTCTAGGGACTCTGTTTTCATTAAGGAAAGCATCTCAAGAACTCGCATGCACGCAGGTGCGAAGACGGCCGCCTTCTTCACTATCTACAGCGACACCGGGGACGAGCAGATCGCAGTGTCGCTCGGGAATGACGTCACGCTGTTCTACGAAGACCCCGACACCAAACCCCCCGCGAGGAAGACCATCAGCTTCGGGGCCGACATCAGCGACGGCAAGTAAGTCACAAATACAGATCGTGGCCTTGGTTTGACAAGGTTCTAACCGCTTTTTCCACACTTTTGAGATACAGAGCTTCAAAGTTTCAATTTATTGTAATACGAACCTTTAGTTTTTTTATGCTTTTGAAATGTTACTTATGGCATCTTAAAGTATTGGACTTATAATTAGGGCCTACATACTTCCATAGCCTTATTCATTTCATTTAGAATATTTAGCTTCAAATTTTATTTCCTTATCTGCGCATACATTTCATGAGTATAACATGTTTGTGATCCTGAATTATGTTAAAATTTTATGGGGTTCGTCAAAATGAAATATGAGTTCTAAACGTTCCGTTACACACCAAAAATAGGGAACCCCTAGTTAAAGTGAAATCGCTGTACACAGACGAACATTACAGACAGTATATCGAAAACAATTTTTCCCGAAATAAGAGATGCTGAAAACGTACATTTCAGTGAAAATTTGTAACCGATTTTCGCAGAACAACTCTTTATTCTACGTATAATAATGAAGTGTGAGTTACAGCAATTTAAAAATGTGATACATGCTGTATAACGGAAATCCAGAGACAAGAGCTGCACTTTAGATAAACATGTATGCAAAGTTTAAACTCTTCATGTTAAATAGGAAGTGGCAAACGGGGGCATCTCGCACGGACGCATGTGTGGTAAGAATGCGGCTCCAGATGGTTTAGTCGTAAAGTGACATTTAGTTTGTAATCTGTGTGGTCTTACCAGCCACCGCCGCTAGCTTGCGCGTCGCGGTATAAGAATGTCTCTGGCTTAGAGCTCAATATTAGATATAAGTATTCAAAATCCCGGATGTCATTGCATGTTCAAAGCCTCTAATATAGTTAAATGTAAAGTTCCAATAAGAAAATAAAATATAAACATAATTTCATTCATAAGAAGGGAGTTTGTGTCACGATATGTGTTGTCAACTGTTTAATTTCGGTTGCTATGACAACCTAATATATAACATCAAAGCTATACGAGCTATTTCGTGTCTGTTTTTTTTTTATTCTGGAAATAACGGTTCTCTCTGGAGGCATTTTTATTTCATTACGAATGCAATGGAGAATTTATCTGAACAGTTTGACGTTTGAACTGCGTAGCATCTTATTTCCGAAGGCCTGTTGGACGGACACTGACTTCGTGACACACAGATATTCCGGTAGATCATAATCCGTAGAACAAGATGGAAAAGATCCAGTGATCTTGTAAGAATTCCAAGAAAACAGTGAAAATTCCGTATAGAGAAAGTGTTCTGCACATCCTGAAATAGGCGCTTTAATAACTGAAAACCAAAATGGCCAACATATTTCAATTTTACATCAATAGCTTTCAGACAAATAAATATAATTTTTTGCGCAAAAATTTGCGTTTTTATTTTTATTTAAACTAATTTCTAATGAAGTTTCAGTTATTTTAAAAGTCCTGGCTTCATATTTATATTTGGCACGAGTGCATACATAGATAATTTTCTAGAAAATGTCGTTAGAAACTAATGCCATTCTTGCTTCATCGAGATGAATAATAAACTTATCGATTAGGCCTATTTGGTCCAGACTGCATACATTCAATCGACTCAATCGAAAATGTATAATATTTAGAACACAAATTCAAGAAAAGCTTATCTCCATTGCATTGAATAAAACTGTTCCGGACCAAGACTTCAGAAGTATCTTCCATTAATTGGTTTTAAATCAGTTACAGGGCTCTGGTAGACAAAATAAAACGGTTACACATCAGTAACCTTCACAGTAACTAAGATAGTAAGTTAACATATGTGATCTTTGTTCTAAAGTAACCGCGTCATTATCCTTTTGAAATGTACAGTATATGTAGCTATACTACATTTTTAATTATTTTTAATTTTTGGTCCACTGTAAAGTACTAATTTTTACTCCATTTGTATTGTATTTTTGGTCCAGGGGAAATGCTCATCTTTTAGAAACATATTCATCTTCTATTCACAGGTTTATAGTATGCCTACAATTTATTTACTTAATTATATATTATTTATTTATTTTATTTGCTTATTTACTTACATACTGCATTTATTTACTTCTTTAATTTACCTATTTACTTACATATTTATTTATTTATTTACTTATTTAATTTACGTATTTACTAACATATATTTATTTAGGGGGGGGGCAAAGGCTAATTGGGATTTCCCGACCTCTGATCGGGTCAAAAACCTGATAAAATGTGGCATTGTATGAGGGCAGAAACATGAACATTACGACGAAGTGAGGAAAAGCGAGTAGAATCATTTTAAATGTGGATATGGAGAAGAATGGAGCGTGTGAAGTGGACAGACAGAATAAGAAATGAAGCTGTGTTAGAAAGAGTGGGTGAAGAAAGAATGATGCTGGAACTGATAAGGAAGAGGAAAAGGAATTGGCTGGGTCACTGCCTGAGAAGAAACTGCCTACTGAAGGATGCACTAGAAGGAATGGTGAACGGGAGAAGAGTTTGGGGCAGAAGAAGATATCAGATGATAGACGACATTAAGATATATGGATCATATGCGGAGACAAAGAGGAAGGCAGAAAATAGGAAAGACTGGAGAATGCTGGGCTTGCAGTGAAAGCCCTGCCCTTGGACAGAACACTGAATGAATGAATGAATGAATGAATGAATGAATGAATGAATGAATGAATGAATGAATGAATGAATGAATGGAGTGATATATATTTATTTTATTTACTTATTTAATTACATATTTATCTATTTATTTATTAATTTATTTAACTTACTGTATGTATATTTACTTACATATTTATTTATTTATTTTATTTTTACTTATTTTATTAAATCTGCAGTGCTTGGGTAAAGTGACACAAGTCAGTTTCCACAAACCTTTTTTGATAATTTATTGACAACTTACGGAACATCTGCTCGCTTGGAAAGAAAATACATAGGTATTTCTCCCATTACAATAATTCATACAGAAAAAAATCAAATCCACATAAACCAGTGTAAGTTATCAATAAATTATCAAAAAAGTTTTTGGAAACTGACTTACGTCACTTTTCCCGAACGCTGCAGATATATTTATTTATTTACTTATTTAATTTATATTATTTATTTATTTAATTTACGTATTTATTTACTCACATATTTATTTATTTATTTATTTTGTTTACTTCTTTAATTGCATATTTTTATTTACTTATTTATATAATTTTTCTATTTATTTATTTATTTTATTCACTTATTTAATTACATATTTATTTATTTACTTATTTAATTACATATTTATTTATTTACTTATTTATTTAATTTACATATTTTCTTACTTACATATTTATTTATTTATTTACTTATTTAATTACATATTTATTTATTTACTTATTTATTTAATTTATATATTTTCTTTCTTACATATTTATTTATTTACTTATTTAATTACATATTTATTTATTTACTTATTTATTTAATTTACATATTTTCTTACTTACATATTTATTTATTTATTTATTTACATATTTATTTATTTACTTATTTAATTACATATTTATTTATTTACTTATTTATTTAATTTACATATTTTCTTACTTACACATTTATTTATTTATTTACTTATTTAATTACATATTTATTTATTTACTTATTTATTTAATTTACATATTTTCTTACTTACATATGTATTTATTTATTTACTTATTTAATTACATATTTATTTATTTACTTATTTATTTAATTTATATATTTTCTTACTTACATATTTATTTATTTACTTATTTAATTACATATTTATTTATTTACTTATTTATTTAATTTATATATTTTCTTACTTACACATTTATTTATTTACTTATTTAATTACATATTTATTTATTTACTTATTTATTTAATTTACATATTTTCTTACTTACATATGTATTTATTTATTTACTTATTTAATTACATATTTATTTATTTACTTATTTATTTAATTTACATATTTTCTTATTTATTTATTTATTTACTTATTTAATTACATATTTATTTATTTACTTATTTATTTAATTTATATATTTTCTTTCTTACATATTTATTTATTTATTTACTTATTTAATTGCATATTTATTTATGTACTTATTTATTTAATTTACATATTTTCTTACTTACATATTTATTTATTTACTTATTTAATTACATATTTATTTATTTATTTAATTTACATATTTTCTTTCTTATATATTTATTTATTTACTTATTTAATTACATATTTATTTATTTATTTACTTATTTATTTAATTTGCGTATTTATTTACTTACATATTTATTTATTTTATTTCTTATTTAATTACATATTTATTTATTTACTCATTTATTTAATTTGCGTATATATTTACTTATTTAATTACGTATTTATTTATTTACTTATTTATTTATTTAAATTTACAGATGGCACCGGCTGGGGTTCAGCGTGAAAGGAGACGCTGTCACGTTGATTCTGGACTGCAAGAAACAGATAACCAAGGAGCTCATGAGGACGTCCTCATCCAGACTCAGCACCACAGGCATCGTTCTGATAGGCCAGCAGCTCCTGGATGACGTCCTCTACACGGTTAGTGACATCAAATGCGCAAGTCATCTGTTACGTTTGCTATTCCACATTTTAACTTTCTTTATATATCTTACAGAAATAATGCAGTCCGCTTTTCATCTCCCCACTTAAGACTTGTTCGTATGTGTATTTATTTTCAGTTTATTAGAATCTACTTACTTCTTTGCATACTTCATCACCCATCTGCAGTGGCGGCTCGTGGGTATTGAATTAAGAGGGGCTGCATACAAAAATAAACCAAGCAACTTACTTTATTTAAAGATTAGTTCCATGCGTCTTATCTTGTAAGTTGTGTTTAAATGAGACAGGCTCATGTTAGTAGATTTACTGGCATTTAAAAGAATCTTGCGGACAAAATTCCGGCACACCGGCGACGCTGATATAACCTCTGCAGTTGCGAGTGTCGTTAAATAAACCATAATTTAATTTTTATATGCAGATTTAAACCTTAGAAATATCTAACTGGCGATGTTATAGTTGGTTGTATAATATATATACATGATACATCAATAAATGAAAAAAATAACTGAGCTAGAAATTGAATTCAGGATCTTCAAGAGTACGCACCAGGGCGCTTGCCTCATTTATTGTGATGTTGTTAGATGTTTCAGATTCCATTATGGTTTGAAAACATTCTAGCAATGGCTCCTTCTTCTCATGAAAAACATTTTTACTGTTCTTATTTTAAATCCATCTTGTTGCCCCAGCTGATGGAATTGTCTTTGAAACACATTAATCTAATACAGACTGTGTGGGGATCGAGAGAAGAAAGCAGGGATACTGGATAAATTAGCAAAAAATAAGCTAGCCTTTGTATTTTGTTTAGCGGCTCTTTCCATTATGACATTCAACTGATGGGCACTTACTTTCACATTTCTCCTGAATTGTTAAGGTACTGAACTGAATAGACTGTAAATACTGTACAGAATTAAACATTGTCGCACTTGTTACACTCACAACATTAAAGAAAATGTATTTAAAACTGCGCGCTACTGACAAACTGCTGCAAATTTTGCAGCGCCTGGAAACTCTGGATTCAAGGCAAGGGGCAGCAGGGAGGAGGGGTAAAACTAACGCGCAAAGCATCCGAGACGAGACTGGCAGCTCCAGGGGAGGAAGTGGCTTCACCCTATAGTCCTTGTCTCTGGTTTCTCTCTGGCAGCACCAGGGGAGGAAGTGACTTCACCAACGATTGGGTGCATGTCAATAAGAGTGAAATAAAAAAAAAAATCTAGCAGCTAAATAGAGACTGTATAATACATGTATTTCACAACATAGAACGAGACAAGAGCCACAAATGTTTGGGGGTGCTGCAGCTCCGCAGCCCCTGCCCATCTGCTTATCTTCATCCTGAGCAATGGCTGTGGAAGCCATCAGGGATAGGCCTATCTTGGTAGTATTTAATATGGGAAGGGAAACAACACATTTACATCCCCAACTGAGCAGACGTCTTCCTGGTTGGCTTATAAGGACTTGCTGCAAATGCTTGAGCATTTTCTTCATTACGGACAGTACATGGCCGACCGGATCTAGATGCATCTCCAATGTTTCCCGCCCTTTCAAATTTTAGGTTAAGTTTCCGCAAATGTTGGTAACGGTGCATCAGGAAACTTCATTCTAAAGTCGTTACGAATTCTGGCAGTTTCATCCCTAAACTTATATGTCATTGCAAAGAGTGTTACACAACACAGATTCTACTCAATAATAACTAAGGTGACCAGACGTCCCGGAACAGTTTCGGTTTTCAGAGTCATTTTCGTTTGTTCCCGCCAGGTTCGGTCAGGTCGCTTGGACGTTCCGGTTTTCCTCAAGTCACATGAAATGACCAAAGATTTGAGATCGTAAATATAATTTTATTGCTTAACTTCCAACACTAATGAAAATAGTTATCAAAGAGTATAGGCAGAGTTAGGACATTAGCGTCAGGTTAAGTCGTGGGTAAAAAAAAAAACTCGTGTCATGATTCGTGACGTAACAATGTTTCTCGCATTTTGATCATGTAAACCCAATTATAAAAAATAAGTAATTAGTTAAATTCCTAGCATGTAGATATGCCACTAATATGACATTGTTAAATCAGTTTTACAATCATAAGACTATTTGCGTTTTCGTGGCTCGTAAGACTCAGTGTTGCCATATTTAGCGATAAGTCGCTAAATCTAGGGAATTTTGAATCAGTCTCGGCGACAAATTTTGTAAAATACGATTAGCGATTTTTCTGCGGATTTTTATATTTTTCCACTTTTTTCTTTCTTTTAAGTTAAAACATTCAACTGAAGTAATACACTTCTTACTTTTAGAGGAGGCATGGGTGCATGTTGAGTAGTCTAATGATTCATACGTGAAAGCCCTGATCTCATATATTTGTGATCAGTGATCAGAGGTGAAAGATGCTGATTCAATTATTTTCACGGGTTAGGTCTCTCTCTCTCAATACTACTGATCCAACACCGATAAACGGAGGCAACTTTGATTGACACGTGACGAGTTGCGAGCTCCAGCTGATGTAATCTTGGTTCTTCCCCGCGGAGATTTTCCACTCCGAACCGACCTGAGGCTATTGAGTTTTGGAATTTTGTGCCGACATTCGTGTGAAGCAAATGAGACTGTAGTTTTTGTTAATTTTAATATATTTAATATATGTTCAAAAAGTGTTACAATTTGCCAGAAAATGTAGTATCAATGACTGAATCAAGTGCAGTGTATTCTTATTTTTATTTAGTGATATTTATTATTAATTTTTAGCGACATTTCTGGGGAGTTTTTAACAAACTTTGGAGAGATTTAGCTACTTTTTGCTGAAAAGTTAGCGAGATTGTAGGGCGACATGTTGGCAACAGTGTCGTAAGTTGATCCCCCTGTAAATGCAGAAGCATAGAGGAAGCAAGAAGCATTTGGCCGCGTGTAGAATAATATTTGTACCAGATCGGCAAAAGTTACCCATTTGGTCCCAGCTTCGACTCTGAAGAATTTGGTCACCTTATACATCGGATTTATAAAATAAAACCATCTGCCGTTCAACCTGCCCACAACTAACAAATACATATATAAAAGTTCACAATGAAAATACATACAATAAATTTAAAAAGAAAATTAAAGTGAATCATCTACTTGAAATAGAGATGAAATTGCAAAATTTGAATTGAGTCCGTTAGAATTTCTCTAAGGATTTTCTCAAATTTTAAAATGTGAATCCCTTTGATTTTAAGTGTGTATTTGGAGATGGTGCCACAAACTCCAAAAAGAAGTCCGTGTACTGACCAACGATTAGCCAAGATGTTATACTGCTTGCTAAAATAAGGAATGCAAGGTTCATAGATGATTCTCTGTTCATCATCAGCAAGTTTTGGCTGCTGTGAATCTCTTTCAAACCTGATAGTATTGTTCCTGTGTTCTTTTTTCTATAAATGACAACAATATCTGCTCGTCTTGTTGAATCATCTTCCGAGATACAATGCACTTCTTTATGGACTTCTAATCCTTGTTGTCTTAGGATGTCAGCAAGCATTGTCCTTACCCTATGATGCCGGTTGTTCCGCAATAACTCAGTTTTTCGCCAGAAACCCAACACATGTCCTAGTGTTTCAGTCTCGTCACAACAATAGCTGGCTCACGACTGACAATGGACAAATGAATGTGTTTATGTAGTGCTGCCAACTACTGTTACCGAATTAAACCTAAATCTAAGCATGTCTTGTCTTCTTATTAATTACTGCGTAAGGGAAACTGACTTTTGCGCCACCTGTATTAGAATACTCAGGTTTTCGTCATCGAATCACGTGATCATAACGAGCATTGTCCTCACAGCTTGAAGCACAACATCTGGACAATAACCGATACGCAATAACTGTATGGTTGTAGGTAACATGCAAGCGGCGAGCTGTGGTAAATATAATCAGCATAGGAATGAATTATGTGAAAGAAGTCAGCGATTTGTTGTCCAATCGTTAATTGGACAGAATAGCGAATTACACGTGGGCCGCGTCCTCATGTGGATTTCACGCGTTAGTATTTCGATGAACAGTTGAATCCTCTAGATTCAAAACCCCCTAAAGACTATTTTGTTCATAATTGAGCTAGCCCACATACAGCTAAGAATGAATTCTAATGATTTATATAGTTTGAATTCAAAAAGCCACTACATTTAAAGCAAAAGGTTCGTTAAAAGTCAATGTCAGGTTGAAAATTCCCTCCATTTGGAACCAGTTACTGTTAAAATCCTTCAATTTGTGAAAGTGGATATAGGGGATTTTGAATCTATAGGATTCAGTTATTATGTTCACGAGTAATACAGAAATGTGCAATTACATTTCCTGAAAGCAATATGTAGCCTACGCTATAACATAGCTGTAATGTAACGTTTCGTTCTGTAAAGGAATTTCACAAGGTTACATTAGTTCGGATCAAATTTGTGTACATTTAAAGGACAAAACTAAGATTCTTTCAGTCATTCATTATTATAATGTACCACTCTCTAAAATTGACTGAGCATATTGGGAATCCAATGAATGGCTTTCCCAAAACACGCTATGAAATGTTTAATATAAAACAATTTTATTTATTTATTTTATTTCATTTATTTTTATTTACTTATTTATTTATTTACTTAATTATTTATTTACTTAATTATTACTTTACTTACTTAATTATTTATTTACTTATTTATTTATTTACTTATTTATTTATTTACTTATTTATTTATTCATTTTTTTACTTACATATTCAATTATTTATTTACTTAATTACTTATTTATTTACTTATTTATTTTTTTAATTACTTATTTAATTATTTGTTTACTAAATTATTTATTTACTTATTTATTTATTTATTTATTTACTTACTTATTTAATTATTTGTTTACTTAATTATTTATTTACTTATTTATTTATTTACTTATTTATTTATTTATTTACTTATTTATTTATTTTAATTTTTACTTACTTATTTAATTATTTATTTGCTTAATTATTTATTTACTTATTTATTTACTTATTTTTTACTTAGTTGTTTAATTATTTATTTACTTAATTATTTATTTACTTATTTATTTATTTATTTATTTACTTATTTATTTATTTTATTTTTTTACTTATTTATTTATTTATTTATTTACTTATTTATTTATTTACTTATTTATTTATTTATTTACTTATTTATTTATTTTATTTTTACTTATTATTTATTTATTTACTTAATTATTTATTTACTTATGTATTTACTTATTTATTTATTTATTTATTTATGTATTTGCTTATTTATTTATTTGCTTATTTATTTACTTATTTATTTACTTATTTATTTATTTATTTACTTATTTACTTGTTTATTTATTTACTTATTTAATTATTTATTTATTTAATTATTTATTTACTTATTTATTTATTTATTTATTTATTTATTTATTTATTTATTTATTTATTTCTATAACAGGGCAAAGCCCCAATTACAGTAGACAGTACAGTTATGTCCAAAAGGAAGAAAAAACGAGCAAAATTGTATTAAACTTTTTTTGTTTGAATAGCTCAAAGAATAACCCACTGAAATTGATGTAATTACTTACTGTTCATCCTGTTTAATTGAAGAGTGTGATCTCAAAACGCGTTAAATCCATTTTTATAAAAAAACTGGACTAGTTTTTTTTTATTCATTGGTCTACGGAGTGAGCGAGTTTTCAAGTGACATGCACAACAACACAGACTTTTAGTCAAGGATTGGCGTTGTTTTGGAAGAAAATAAGCTTGAAATATAATGACAGAGATCTCAAACATAATCACATATAGCGTATGTATAAATCATAAAAATTACCAAATGAACTGAGTGGGTTTTGGGATCATATCTTCAATTTTTAATTGAGATTATGGTGCGGAAGAGATTCTTTTTCTTGTACAATAACTGAATAAATACAATTTACAATTCATGTTTTGGTTTTGAGATAAGTCAGTTATTAAACACAATAAATAATGTTTTAAAATTTTAAAATGAATTGTAAGTTACTTAATGCAATCAAGCAAACACATAGGGGAGAGTCGGGTAGTATCGGACATCACGTAGTATCGAACAGTGCGTTTCTTTCACCTACCACCATATGGTAGTAACTGAATGACATGGTTACGTTTCTCTATGCGACATCACAGAAACGTAACCATGTCAATCAGGTACTATCATCGTGTGGTAGATGAAAGAAACTCATTGTCCGATATTACCCGACGTCCGATACTACCCGACTCTCCCCTACAAATGATATCAATCTCCTGTTTGCTGACAACATAAAGTCCACTATAATCCACTGTAGTCTATTCAGTTGTTGTTTTTCAGGAGAAATGAGGGGTATTTTGATCGGTGTTCATTATAGATGCCTGTTGCTAGTAGCCAGAGTTGGGGTGTAGTCAATATATACTGCAGGGCTGTGTCTTCTGCAACTGGTACTGATGATTTTAATTTACTTCTTTTGTGGTTTTTGGATGGACAGTATAGAAGAATGTGTTCCAGATCTTCATCACGATTATTACACCACAGACAAGTAGGATTATCAGAAATGTGAAATCGGTGTAGGTACAATTGAGTGACAATGTGACCTGTTCTGGCTCTTGTTAAAAATGTTTGAACATGTCTGGGCAAGTTTTAGTACATTTCCAGGTCATTTGGTTTCTTTTGTACAGACTGTAAAATTTTTCCTTTGTCAGAAGAGAGCCAATTGTTGATCCATAGGTTTGTAAAATGAGACTTTACTGAAGCAAAAGCACTGGATAGAGATATCACTTGAAGAGGTTTTGGTTGCAAATATGTTGCCTATTTTGCAATGTTATCGCCAAGAGGCGAAGACGTTTATACATTATTTATATTTAACAAGTGTTAAAAAATGGTAATATTAAATTGATAAATCATAACATTGAACATTTAACATTATTTATTGCATTGAATAAATACAAGCTTCAAAGCTGTTTCTTGTTTATCGATCCTTTATAGGCGGGATAATTCAGTTGTGAAAATCTTTATGTTCTGTAGCAAAAAAGTAAACACGCATGTCAAAAATAATTTACGATCACTTCTTGTTTTATAAAACCGCCTGCATTATGAACTTCCTCAAATCAATACATTACTCGTGTTGCGAGCTCCTGAGGTATGATCAAGTGCTCCACTTCCCAGTAACTTACTGTGAACTAGATTAAACGATCTCGCGAAGTCTTTCTATCTCTATATTCAGTTTTATTTCTGTAGCGATGATGACGTCTTACACTGCTAGAAGCGCCAGCCTTATCATTAATCTAATGATACCGGTCACTATACTACACAGGGTGTAACAAAAAGGTATGACAATATTTCAGGGAAACATTCCTCACATGTACAAAGAGGGATGAATAGTAATATGCGTTACAAGAGCGGTATGTTGACGTTTTCATGTTCGAGGAAAAGATTGAAAAAGCAAAACGTAGTTGAGCTTTTTTAATTTCCGAGAATTGAAAGAAAACATACCGCTCGTGTATCGTACATTATTTTGTGCGAAGATCGTTTATTACATACCTGAAAGAGGAATTTCTAATTAGTTGCAATGAAATCTCCATCTTGGTTTCTGTTCAATGACGGCAACTTTGGAAAACAAATATATCTATCTTCAACATTGTTCCTATAAAATGTTTTCTGTGTTTACTATACTGCAGCAGGCCGTGATATACGTCTGTCTTTTTTTCCCCCCAGTCTATGATGAGTCTGGAATCTTGTTGATTTTTTCACGGCTTCCTTAATGTTATTTGCATTACAAATGCAGTAACTTTTGTGGTGTTGTAGAGTTTACTTAATTTTTGCAAATATTTAAAAACAATAATTAACAGTGCAATTTAGGTGAAATTGCAGTGGTAAGTTTCCAATTTATAATTATTACCATATTGAACGTCTTTAAAAATAATATGTTAAAAGCCTAAAGCAGTAAAATGAATGTCGCGCTCAAGCGGTAAGAATAGGGAAATTGTTATGTGTGTTACGTTGGGAATACTGAATGTGGAATTTCACACTTACCGCGTATTGGTTTTGTGCGGAAAGCAAGCAAATACGAACGATCTCGCACAAAATATAGTACATGAACATTGGGTGCGGCAACGATTAGTAGCCATCCCAGGCAAACTGGCAATTCCAATGAAAAAGTATTTTTCAGAAATATTAGTTTATTATTAGTGTATGACATAGGTAAGGCTGTAAATATAAATATTCTAATATTTTATTTTCAAAAGGAAAATATTTTACAGGTTTTATGGGCATTGCATCTAAGTGGTCTTGGCTGGATAATGGGTACTTTTTCTTTTTCTTCAGTTTGCAGCACTTACTCATAGAGAGATCAGCTGGTAATGTATGTTTTTCAAGGAGCTATTGTTGAAGAAATATTTTGAGAGCCTGCACTGTTAATTCCAGAGCTGCAGGATCAAGGAACTTTTTACTCTGTACTATATTCTTTCTGCCATTTATTTTCAGTAGTTTGGGTTAATAACAATTAACAATTTTACAGTTCAAGTGAATATTTTCACTGTCTATCTATAACGCTGCCAGGAAGTCAAAAGGAGGATAGCAAGGCAAAGGAAGATTTTGATAGAAAAAGGAGCATCTTATGCGGACCTCTGGAAAAAGAACTAAGGAAGAGACTAGTGAAGTGCTTTGTGAGGAGTATGGCATTGTATAGGGCAAAAACATGGACATTACGACGAAGTGAAGAGAAGCGAATAGAAGCATTTGAAATGTGGATATGGAGAAGAATGGAACGTGTGAAATTGACAGACAGAATAAGCAATGAAGCTGTGTTGGAAAGAGTGGATGAAGAAAGAATGATGCTGAAACTGATCAGGAAGGGGAAAAGGAATTGGCTGGGTCACTGGCTGAGAAGAAACTGTCTACTGAAGGATGCACTGGAAGGAATGGTGAACGGGAGAAGAGTTCGGGGTAGAAGAAGATATCAGATGATAGACGACATTAAGATATATGGATCATATGAGGAAACGAAAAGGAAGGCAGAAAATAGGAAAGATTGGAGAAAGGTGCCCTTGGGCAGAACAATGAATGAATGAATGAATTTATTTTATTTTATTGGCTTATTTTACAACGCTGTATCAACATCTCAGGTTATTTAGCGTCTGAATGAAATGAAGGTGATAATGCCGGTGAAATGAGTCCGGGGTCCATCACCGAAAGTTACCCAGCATTTGCTTGTATTGGGTTGAGGGAAAACCCCGAAAAAACCTCAACTAGGTAACTTGTCCCGACCAGGATTCGAACCCGGGCCACCGTTACTCCACAGGTGTGGACCAATGAATGAATGAATGTTCATTATAACACATTTTCATCTTTTACATGTAAGGAATGTTTCCCTAAACTTTTGACACACCTTTTTGTTACACTCTTTATGTAGGACCATTCACGACTAACATGCATAATTTGAGATACTTCCTCAGGCTATTATGGTACAAGTTCCTAGAAACATGATTCCGATTGTCAACGGTGCAAATTTACCTAAATTTATTTCTCAGAACCACACTCATGTGAACTGGGCTTTAACTCTAGAGTGTTACAGATGAGGAGGCGAGATTTGCTGTGGGCTGTGCGAGATGGGCAGCACACACAAGATGCAAGTGTACCTGTGGCATGTGCCAAACATGACGTCCGGTCAATATAGTCCATGAACAACTAATCTTATCTCCGAACGCCTGGACCAGAATACGGTCCCTATAGTCCCGTCGCTCTAATTTCCGGCAGCCAATCACGTTCCAGGTCGGCTACATGTAAACGTGTGCGTCTTGTGATTCGCTGATGAAAATGTTAAGCATTTCCTAAGGCTGGATAAATACTTACATATAATCGCCCGCCATTTTGGCTCTTTCGTTGGCGTTCGCAGAAAGCACACGAGGACGTTATTTGCCGCTCAATTATTTACTGAATTACAGTGCGTTTGATTTATTATCATAGGAGCTACGACATGATAATGTTTAACGGTGTGCCAATAGATCCCTCGTCTGTTAGCTCGGCAACGAAAGAACAAAAATGGCGAACGATACTATCTACCTAGACTTTATAGAGCCTTCACTTCCTAAGACAAGACGTAAGCAAAGGGGAGGAGTCACGCCGGAAATAACAGCGACACGACTATAACTACAACACTAGGCAGGCTATTGTTTTTGTGCAGTTGATAATTGGAGCTCTTATGGAATATTGGCTATATACTGTTTTCGTTGTAAGAAAAATCCTAATGTAAACACAAGCACGTGGCTGTCATACCCGTGATTGGCTCCCAGTCGAAACACTCACATGACGCAGGAAAATATAGTTCTTATTTGGAAACCATAATCTTGTATTATTTGAAAATAAAAAATTGAATTCTAGTTGTTAAATACGATGAAACATATAACTTCCCTCATGTGTAAAACGCTATGTAAAGGAAAAGCTACTTTCATATTTTGTTATGTACTATGAACGCGGATGAATACCAACAGTAATACTGAGGTAGTCTGTTCTTGTAACAAGTTGGCGTCACTTGAGCTCGTAGTTCACGTAAGCACGTGGTACTGAAGTATGGCTTTTGCATCCTCAACTGTCCATTATGAAGACATAAGACTTAAAAATAATTTAATTACAGTAATTATAAAGAAAATGTTTCCTAAGCAAACGAATGCATAGTAGTGAGGTTAGGCCTACTTGACGAGTAACGGGAAATGTTTAACATGAAACAGAATGTACAACAGTAGGCGGGAACACGTACTGAGAATCTATGGCGCCAAACAGCGGCCAATGAAGCCTCACTTCAGTCACGTGCTATTGTTTATATCAGGATTTTTCTTACAGCGAAAATATTATAGGTACTAGTATGCCTTTTAGATCTGTCTGAATGGCAGTATTTCCCACATAATCTACTTAAACAGTACAGTTTGGTTCTTCACCATTCGTTGAAGTCTCTACTCACATTCGCAGGGGGACGTGCAGCTGCTCAAGATCGCCCCCACACCCGATGCCGCGTACGAGATCTGCACCACTTACGCTCCTGACTGTGACAGCGTCATCGGAGCTGTGGCATCGGGCGACACGCGGGACGAAGAAGACGAAGGCGACGAGGACGACGAAGACGAGGAAGAGGGGGAGGGCGAGGAGGACGTCGAAGAAGACCCGGACGGCGTCAAAGGCACCGCGGATCCTCTGGTGGTCACGCATGTGTACCAGAACAACGTGTCCTACGTGAGTATTGCCTGGATTCTGAAAGTGTGTTATACTGGTGACAGACTACACTCACTAATCGCGATTATGTATGTATTTATTTAGCCTACACTGCAAGTGGGCAAGCACCCGGTGGCAGTGGTATACACAATATAAACAATACACAATAAAATGATAAGCAATACACAATACAATAAGAATACACAATACAATTTAACACAAAAATTACAATTAATAATAAAACATAAAATAACCTAATTTTACAATACAACCTACATATGTAGAGACCCTACAAAAGTTTCAATAGTCTTTCACTTTACTCTCATCTCACTCACTGTAGTGGCACTATGACGCATTTCACTGACACTTTAGGACACATTTAACTGACACTATAGAACACATTTCACTGACACTATAGAACACATTTCACTGACACTTTAGCACATATTTCACTGACACTTTAGCACACATTTCACTGACACTATAGAACACATTTCACTGACACTATAGAACACATTTCACTGACACTATAGAACACATTTCACTGACACTTTAGCACACATTTCACTGACACTATAGAACACATTTCATTGACGCTATAAATTATCACTGATCGGAACTATTCACTGCACTGTAAAACCATAACTTCACTGACTCACCTCGCTTCACTGATACAACAGTTCAAATAAGACAAATAATTACATCCTTATGCATACTTATAAACAGAACTACATTTAAGCTAAACATATCTAGTCTAAGACTCTCTTACATGCTGTTTTTAAATAATTTACAATTCAAACGAAGGGAGTAACTCGTCAGGGTAAATAAATACATGTCATCTTAAAAAATTAAATGTTAAATGTCACCTTAATTTTAATTTGCACTTTATACACAACTTTTTAAGTTCTTCTGGAATCTCCTTAAAGACAGCCCTCAAAGACCGCTGCAGGTAGGTCATTCCAATCATTAATAGTTCTATTTAACAGTGAGAATTTACCTACATCCGTTTTCTGTTTCCTACATTTGATTTTAAAATCATGATCGTTCCTACCATAGTACGTTGGCTTTTCTAACCGAGCCGTTATGTCTACCCATGCTTTCTGACCTAGATGAGTCTCTATACAATGAATGTTATTCTAGTTTTCCTACGTCTGTTTTCCAAAAAACGTCTGTCGACCTAATCGCGATCAGATTTGTAGTGTGTCACCGTCCCGATCGCGATCAGGAGCTAAATCCTGTTTCCAGAACAAGATAACCGCGCTGAGGCACGGCCCAGTGGACGAAAGTAACATTTTAGTAATCTTTGGTTTCGAATCACCTTGATTTATATTATTTAGGAAGTCGTGATAGCTTCTGCTGTGGAATTTTGTTACCCCTTCCATTGTATTATATGAAATAGAAACGAAAATGAATGGCTAGCAAATGAATTTGGCTACTATTAGACGTAGTGGAGAAATTTAATGCAGATGTGAGAAAAATATAAAGAAATATATTAACAAATGACAGACGAATTATTCATATTTCATATATATATAGAGCAATAGAAGGCTGTTGAAACATGTTTCATTTCAATAATGGATTACAAACTGGAAGTGGTTTTTTTTCCTTCAGATTTTCAATTTCAGTCTCCATTACGACGCTAACGTTGAGGTTAGGGTTCATTTTAAAAATATGTTTTATTACAAAATAATATACATTTTTGGCATGATGATACAAATTTTATAGGTTATAAAATCTCTTTTCAAAATAATGTAAATAGTAATGATATAAATTGTATCAGTTTACATTGTAAAGCATATAACAATTTTAACAAATTTATCTATTTATTTATTATTTTCCTAATAATTATTACATAACATATAATATATACAGAAAAAACTTTAACTCGCCCCTGAAAGAGGAGAACTCGTGCTCAGGGGCGGATTCCTGAATTGAAATTAATAATTATACAATACAATTTGTCTTATGTCTACTATGTAATTATAGTATATAAATTTAAATTTATAATTCTTCAATTTTTATAAAATCCATACATAACTTTTTAAATTTAAGGCGGCCGGGTAGCTCAGTTAGTAGAGCAGCTGGCTACGGACTGGATGGTCCGGGGTTCGATCCCAGGTGGTGACAGGATTTTTCCTCGTTGCCAAACTTTCACTCAGCCTCCTATAAAATTGAGTACCGGGTCTTTCCCGGGGGTAAAAGGCGGCCAGAGCGTGATGCCGACCACACCACCTCATTCTAGTACCGAGGTCATGGAAAGCATGGGGCTCTACCTCCATGCCCCCCAAGTGCCCTCATGGCATGTTACGGGGATACCTTTTACCTTTTTTTTTTTACTAGAACTATTAGAATTGACAAGATCGGGATATTTAAATATAAATTTGTTATATATGCTCCCATATCAAGCTGCAAGAAACAAATAGGAAAGAAACAATGAACAAACATCAAAAGAAAGTATGAACTTTAGGTGTTGTCCAGGAGGGAAACAAACATATACGTATTTACATAGAGAAAATTGTTTCCTCTATGGTAATTCAGCTGTAGACCAGACGGGACGTAGTGTGTCACCACATTTTCGGTAATCGCAATCGGACCTGATCGCGATAAGTGCTAATCGCGATTAGTAATGTAGTCTGTCACCAGTATAACGATGTTTGATGTCCTTACAGAGACGGACATCATGCTTTGAGTGTCATAAATTAGTTTAACATCGCTTACAGGCTATTCTTAATAATTTATTTATTGTAATAATGCCATGAGCATCGAGAGTAATGCTGTAGACAGTTGTAAGATTTAATGGTTGTGGGACCATATTTCTTTGCTGGAAATGTAAACCAACACACATATGGAGAATTGTTGAACAGCAATGTAATGGAGTTCCTGTATGATTTTCCAGTTAATAAACGGATAAGAATGTGGTTTCAACAAGATGGGACCACGGAACATTATGTTCTAACAGTTCGCCAGAAACTAAATGAGATGTTCGGTGTCCACTGGCTTGGACGAGGTTGACCTCAGTCATGGCCACCACGGTCACCAGACCCCACACCCCTTGATTTCTTTCTAGGGGTTTGTGAAACAGCATCTTTTTCAGAACTTATAGGTGACTTGAAACAAAGGATCACTCATATTACCCAGTACATACCACCTGCAATATTTTTAAGCTTCAAGATCGAGTGAGGACTGTATTCAAGCAAATGGAGCACATTTTGAACATTTGCGGTGGTGAACATACTCTATACAATTATATTTTCAATTACAGTAATGTATTCCATTTGTCAATTGACTTCTATATCACACGGTATAAGTATGAAAACTAGAGATAAAATTCTCAGAGATGTGTGATTGTGATACATAAAATACGTAAAGTGAAGAAATAAAACTTTCAGGGCAACTAGAATGATATAAAATATTTCGAAGTCGTTCTACATCTTCCATCACTGCAGGTGCATAATGTAAACTCCATTATTTATGCAAACGTATCTCGTGTCTTTGTTTCCAGGCTGAAGGCTCGGGAGACGAGTACCCAGTGAGTCCTGGGAGTGACGTCAGGTACCACTACGTCACCGTGAGGGGGCCTCCCGGACCCAGAGGCTACACGGGTCCTCCAGGAGCGCCGGGTCCTCCTGGTCTCAAGGGCCAGATGGGCAGGGACGGCATCGTCGGAACCAATGGCATCCCGGGACCTCCAGGTCACGTGTTCATGATTCCGGTAAGAGCCATCAATTAATGATTTTGCAAAATGGATTGTTTCCCATTCGTGTCTTTTATTAGAACACCTTGGTGAAGTGACGTTTTGTTAAAGTTGACTGTGTTATATGTAATGTATGAAGTTACATTGTACGTTATTCAAAGCAGGGTTGCCAACTCTGAGGAAGTGCTGATCCGAAGAAATTATTTTTCATATTTATGTAACAACGCTATACACCTAGGTTAGTTTTCTGGTTAATAATAGTTATTGTAGATTTTTAGTTTCCATAACTTGTAATAATTGAATTTCCGACAGGAAAAAGTGGATTTCACACCACCCGTCGTATAATATTGCATTTCCTAACAAGGGAACTGTCAGTGAGCTCATATCGAAATCTACCTTGAAATTTCGTTGACATAAATTAGCTGCCAGTTGAATTGTTGTATTTTTATTAATTTATTTTTCATCTTGTAACAAGAAAAAACTACCCCGTTCCTATTTGGCTATAAATATTTAACACTGTTCCCACTGCTAAATTAATAATACCTATAAAAGAAACATTTTAATATCAACAGCACAGAATATTTTAAGTTATTTCCTACTTAGCTGTCCAAATTCGATCTGACAAATTTCAAGCGCAATGATTAACAGCAGGCCTCTATTAGAAACAACAACAACCAAATTCCTTGGTTTACAAATCGATGATATATTAAAATGGAAAAATCATATTAAAGACATCATCCCCAAACTAAATTCAGCATGTTTTGCTATTAGACTTATGCAAAAGATAATAAATATCAATACCTTAAAAACAGTATACTTTGCATACATTCATTCTGTAGTGAGTTTTGGAATAATATTCTGGGGAAATTCCTATTACAAAAAAGAGTCATTAGAATAAAAGTGAGTGCCAAATCTAGGGAATCATGGAGAACCATTTCCAAAAACTACGAATAATTCCCATGACTTGTCAGTATATATTTTATTAATAATCTTCTTCGTATGTAATCGTGAAGACTTTGTAACTAATTCAACAATTCTTAGCATAAATACACGTCAAAAAAATGACTTTCATATTCCATCGGCAAGTCTATCGTGCTATCAAAAAGGAGTGCGTTATATGGCAATAAACATTTTTAATAGCCCCCCCCCCTATGGATATAAAGAAATAAAACTCAAAACATAAAATTATTTAGGGCCAAATTAAAGAAGTACCTAATTTCTCCCGCCTTCTATTCTGTAGGTGAATTCATGACATTCAACAACGCTGTATGAATACTTCTGTCTTGTATTAAGTATCGATACTAACCCTTGTGTTGTACTAGTATATTGCAAAACTCTTCTGTATATATTTCAACTAGACTGTGACTATAATTAAGACTTTGTAGTACTATTAAGATTTTTTTGACACGTTCCATATTCTAGCTGTGAAGCGATGTACGAATACCATGGAATGTAAATAAATACAATAAAATACAACACAATACAATACAATTCTTTACTGAATTGTAGTAAACTTCAAGGTAATCATGAATCTGATTCTGCGATGTCTAGATTTCCGCATTATCTCGCTGAAAGGACAGGTGCCCAAAACGTGGCCAAGAGTTTCAACCTCAACGACTACAGTGGTTTCCGTTTCGGAACCTTCCTGGTATAGCACGTATACTGTTTTCGCTGTAAGAAAAATCCTAATGTAAACATAAGCACGTTCCTGTCATACCCGTGATTGGCTCCCAGTCGAAACACTCACATGACGCAGGAAAATATAGTTCGTATTTGGAAACCACAATCTTGTATTATTTGAAAATAAAAAATTGAATTCTAGTTGTTAAATACGATGAAACATTTAACTTCACTCATATGTAAAACGCTATGTAAAAGAAAAGCTACTTTTACATTTTTTATGTACTATGAACGCGGATGAATACCAACAGTAATACCGAAGTAGTCTGTTCTTGTAACAAGCTGGCGTCACTTGAGCTTGTAGTTGTTCACGTAAGCACGTGGTACTGAAGTATGGCTTCTGCATCCTCAACTGTCCATTGTGAAGACATAAGAATTAAAAATAATTTAATTACAGTAATTATAAAGTAAATGTTTCCTAAGCAAACGAATGCATAGTAGTGAGGTTAGGCCTACTTGACGAGTAACGGGAAATCTATAACATGAAACAGAATGTACAACAGTAGGCGGGAACACGTAGTGACAAGGGAAGGGTTTCGGCTCGAACAGGAATTTCGTATCCAAAATTTGTTTACAGGCCCATCTTTACATCTCTGTAAAGCTCCCAAAAGCATTCGTTTGTGTAATGTGTGGTTTGTCTGTTAGAGCACTGTACAAGTTGAGGGGTGGGGAGAGCACTACACAAGTTAAGGAGATGGGACACCTTACCCGTAAGCCTAGCCTAGCCTAGAAGCTAGTGCGAGTGGTAAAATGTCTAAAACCCATTTAAGAACATTTTTCTCCAACGTTCTGTCTGAAAATATTGCAGCTAATCAAAAGTATACACTGTTGTGTGAGTCATTGAATGCACACAAGGATACAACCTTAATCAATTAATCATTCCAAGGCTAAGACATGAAATGTATGATCATTCCACCTAAAAAACTAAATATATCCAGCCTCTGAATATCTATTTCCTTAGACAATACAAAATATATGCTCGGAGTATAACAGATTGCATAAGGACTCTTGCTGAGAATCCAGAACTTAACTTGGGAAATCGAGTGTTTATAATGAAAATGCACTCTGTTATTCATAACCACTTGTCTGCTCCAGTATACCGCCCTATGCTTCAGTATTCCTGGCAGTCAGCTGGTTACGTGAATCCTGAACAAGTCTCGGACTTCAGAAATGTAATTCAGGTGGCATTTGATTGTTCAGCACTGGAGTGTGGTTCAGAAGATTGTTCAGGTGTTGCTTCTGCGTGTTGTGCGTATTGCCCTGCTCCATGCTGTTTCATGCATTTTATAGAGAATCCTCATGTAGGCTACATTTTTAAAGAAGTGTATTGACCAATACCAACCCTACGGAGAGTCACACAAATGAATGCTTTTACGGTCTTCATCACCATTGTGAGGTAAGCGTCTGCAAAAATGTTTAACCAAAAATTCCTGTTCGAGCCAAAAACCCTTCCCTTGTGAGAATCTATGGCGCCAAACAGCGGGGCCAATGAAGCCTCACTTCAGTCACGTGCTATTGTTTACATAGGATTTTTCTTACAGCGAAAAGATTATAGCGGACAAACAGCTGTCATTTTAAGAGGCAGTTTCCATTTACTGCTATTCAGGCGGCCAGGTTGTCTAATCCTTTAATTGGCGGATGAGAATGACGTTTTTTCCTCACTTAAAGAGCACCAACTTTCAAATGCTTCCTCACTAAGTTGAGTTTTTGTCAGTAAATTAAATGTTCACAATATTTATTTTGCTGTAACGAATGCACACAAACATCACACCATCCATCAAAACGTTTTTTAATTAGTACTGTAAACCGGTGGGTACTTTTGAGTCATACTTACATTTGGACACAGAAAAGTGTGCCAGGATCCGAGTATTGTTAGGCTGTGATAACAATGTTCCTTTGTTAGGCCACTAGTGGTTCATTTCGCATACAGTATGAGTGACATGGCATGTTGTTTTATGAGAATTACCATTGTATGAATTCAGCACCACGCCATTAATTGCTACATCGTTCATCCTTTAATCTAATATAATAAAGCCTGAAAATAATAATTGAATGAAATACAATTGGACTGTTACACATGGCCTGCTTCAACTCGTTTGAGGAGCCTCGGGGGTTCTAAAACAAAACACATTTTTCCAATAAATTGGTTGTGTAGGCCGCATGACTTATATTGAAGGCTAATAGCAACGACGCCACACAATTTACACTGGTTTCCGAATGAAATTCCCAAAGGGAGCTGAATTAGCCAGTTTCCGCAGGCGTGCGGTCTCTTTTGATCTCAGCAGTGAAGTCCACTATACACGCAGAAGAATACATTATTTAAAACATCACCAAACGTTTGTGGACGGCTTCGAATGCTTGGACGTCCTTTGAAGTATTTTTTTGCACAGTCACGGCCTCCTAAATAACCGCGAGGTAAAAATTAACGTCTGTGTTTCATGAGATAATGGACGGGACTGCACGGTGAAACAATGTGTAGCTTTCTATCAAGACATCGATGGCACTGAGAATGGCGACAACGGTGATTATCATCATCATCATCATCATCATCGTCATCATTATCATAACTCGGAATTTGATTATCTAAATATTATTTAAAATCATTATCTAAAATTACAATGCAATGTAACGAAATTGCCTCAATTTGAGAAAAATAGCCTAAAAATATAATATTCAATGATATCACGGTTACAAAAGTTCAAATATTATTTATTTATTTATTGACTTATTTATTTATTTAATTAATTACTTATTCATGTATCTACATGTTTACTATTCATTTACCTATTTATTTATTTACTTATTATTTATTGACTTAATCACTTATCCATTTATTTACATGTTTCTTTATTTGTTTACTTATTTATTTATTTACTCATTTATTTTACATGTTCATTTATTTACTCATTTATTTATTTACATGTTTATTAATTGACTATTTTATTTATTTACTCATTTATTTACTGGTTTGTTTATTTACTTGATTACTTATTTACTAATTTATTTACTTAATTATTTATTTACCATTTATTTCCTTATTTATTTACTGATTTATTCCTTTACTTAATTATTTACTTACTTATTTAATTATTTATTTATCATTTAGTGACTAATTTATTTATTCACTTAATTGCTTATCTATCTATCTATCTGTCTGTCTGTCTGTCTGTCTGTCTGTCTGTCTGCCTGTCTATCTATCTATCTATCTATCTATCTATCTATCTATCTATCTATCTATCTATCTATCTATCTATCTATCTATCTATCTATCTATCTATCTATCTATCTATCTATCTATCTATCTATCTATCTATCTATCTATCTATCTATCTATCTATCTATCTATCTATCTATCTATCTGTCTATCTGTCTGTCTGTCTATCTATCTATTTTATTTATTTATTTATTTATTTATTTATTTATTCTAGTGTAGTTCAGGTCATCAGAAATACATAGGCCTAATATAAAATAACATACAAAATCAAACTACAGACCGGGCAGTTTAAAAGTCCCGAAGCATTGCTCGGCCTCTTGGCTGGCCCAAGCCCCATGCAATCGCTGGCATTCCCCTTCATGAAAGCGTAGCGCTCTTCCCGCCTGCAGCCATCGTGAGTGATATTTAATTGCAGAGTTCAGACGTATATCGCTAGTACCAAAAAACAACTCTGCTCATTCTTTTAACACAGTAAATCGTTCTAAGGAATTTCTAGAGGAACATTTCAACTCGTCTGTCAGTTTACATAACAGTGACACGACGCTATAACAGAAATTTAACAGTAATTTGATATCGTGACACAGTACCTTGTTGAAATACTAGTAGGCTATCTATAACGTTAATGTAATGTAACGTTTAACTTTCTTTCCAGCTGAACGCGCAAGGGAACGAGAAGGGACCGGACCAACAAGCGGAGACGTTCAGGCAGATGCTGTCCCAGCACATGGTAGGTACCACAGGCAAATATTGTCATGAAGCATTCACATTTTACAAGGTAAATGAGATATTACAGAGTTTATGCACCCTCCTGCTATGAGCGTATTCCGAATCTCACCGGTGAGCAATCCGATGGCATCACGGTG
Organism: Periplaneta americana; assembly: GCF_040183065.1. Lineage (NCBI taxonomy): Eukaryota > Metazoa > Arthropoda > Insecta > Blattodea > Blattidae > Periplaneta > Periplaneta americana. The sequence continues at coordinate 183,006,836 of NC_091122.1, read as the reverse complement.
TTCCGAATTCCATCGATGACGTCATTGATGCTCCACCGGTGTCGCACCGGTGCCATCAACTTGCAGAGGTGGTGGCAGTCTCCATCAGCCGCCATCAGTGAATCTCATTGGTTCTTGTGTAGGGCGGGAATTAGCAGACGAATGACATCGTGCACTGTTGTGTCATGGCGGTGTGTTCTGCTGTGTTGTTTGTAATGAGCATAACGTAAAAACAATATGTTAATGGCTTATGAGCGAAAATGTCAACGGACCAGTTATTACTACCGGTTCAAGAAATAAATTGTTTATGCTATCTTTTCTTTGAACAAGATGGGAGTACGAAAATTTCGCAAAATTTTGCTAGCGTAGCACAGACAACAACTTGTACAATCGCCATGACAGCCATCGATCCTTCCAACAGTTTCGTTCCTTATTTCGCTGCAACGTGACGTCATTGATGCCACCGGACCGGTGAGATTAGGAATACGCTGTATGCTAAACTTTCAAAGCTCTATTGACGTCAGTAGTGACGTATTTGGTGACGTATGACAACTAGGGACCGGATTTGTAGGTTTATACCTATTTTTTTCCTTGCTTCTTCAATACGTTTTCTAATCATGATCGTAGGAGTCGTCTATGTGAATTCTGTTGAACCTAAAAAACCTAAATTGGACCTTAGTACCTAAAAAAAACCTAAATCATTGTACTTACTGCATTGTACACTGATTTTTTTTTAATTTCGAGACAAATATCAATACATTGAGAGAGAGAGAGAGAGAGAGGGAGAGGGAGAGAGAGGGAGGGGTGGGGTGGGAGAGAGAGACAAGAACTCTCTCGACGTGGAGGAGGCTGTCTCAATCCCTAAGGCAAAATCTGTACTTAGCAGTGACAACATCTATGGCTCCCTTGCTTTCCTCAAGGCACATTTCAGTGACCTTCCAAAATATATTGAGTACTTGGAATCTTCGTCGCTACAATTGAAAGATGCAATTGGTGTCATTGACTCGCTTCTATAGAAACAAGTACCAGGACCCGTGGGTGAAGCCGACACATTAAAACTGAAGAAAGTACCGCAGAGGAATCCAGGGTTTGAAAAAATGAAAAATGTGTGCTCAATTCTCCAGGGGGAAAGCTTCAATTGTCAGTTACCATGGGTACCTGCTGCAGTGGCAGCGATGAAATTTGCGCCTATGACGTCATGTGCTGTCAAAAGAACCATTTTGTCCTTCAAATGTATTTTGAGAGACAATGGAAAAAACTCCAGTCCAGAATCTTCAAAAGTATTTGGTCGTATATTGCAACCAGGAACAGTACCATGAAATAATGTTGTATTGTTTGTTTGTTACTTTTTAAAATAATTCTTGATTAGCTTGAACATATTTAATTCAAAAGTTGTGTGTACTGTACCTTTTATCTATTGAAAATTGAAATTAATGTAGTTATATCAAGGCAAATTATATTAGATAAAATGTTAATTGTTACAATAATTTATTCAAACTACAAATAATGTTAAAGGAGGAGCAAAAATTTCTAATGATATAAATTTTGATAAATAGTTTGGTTCTTGGAAAGGTCAGTTTCATGGTCCATGTTGCCTTAATAAATATTTATTTTCTGAGAATAACTGTAAGGATAAATTTTTAACGATCGGACAGTTTTTGAGATCCCTTTTCATAGGTTGGACATAAAACATAAAAAAATCTACTTCACCTATTCCAAAAACCTAAAAGGGCCTTTTTAAAAACCTAAAAATCCGGTCCCTAATTATAACGTTTGTAAAACTTAGCAAAGAATGGATAGGGTTGAACACTCAACCAATATGGTAGCCTATTACACTTTCTTGTTACATACAACATGAGCTGTTCGTTTTGAAAATCAGTAAGGCTATTTCACTTCCACCCTGTATAATGGTAGACCTTATTTAGAACGCTTTCAACGTAAGAGATTATTCAGTGTCGAAATTCAATGTAGGCAAGAAATAGCTTAAGAATATTTCCTGGACGCCCACTATCATATACAATGTTCTTTGACGTGCCGTAAATCTACTACACAGGATCCATAACTTTATTTTCCTCCCCTAGGAATCCATTTTAAGGAGTTTAAAGTTTATTACAGTAGGCCGGGTTTGAACCCGCTAACCCTGGATCAGAGGCCACCAAGGACGAAAGCTTACAATTGTAATAATTATTCTAATTATGAAATATTTGTGGGATGAAGTCATTTTATGTTCCTGGACACACTGTGAGTAGTTGAAGACAACCTCGACACTTTGACGCCAGTTTTCTGAGCAAAGTTAAAAACCAATTAACAGCACGAGGCCTTACAGTTCACTAATCAGGCGTCGATTAGCTTAACACTCTTCAATTATCGATTGATTAAATCTCAACCTAGCTGTAAAATTGGCAGAAAATTGTTAACACATAAAACGCACTATAAGTTAATTTCGTACACAATACGATTCAGTTCAGTTCAAGTGCAGCACGGGTTTAGAACGTAACAATAGATTCTATCTCTGCGTATTAAAATGTATAAATAAACTAGGAGATTCAGTTCAGATCAAGTGTAGCACGGGTTTAGAACGTAACAATAGATTCTATCTCTGCGTGTTAAAATGTATAAATAAACTAGGAGATTCAGTTCAGATCAAGTGCAGCACGGGTTTAGAACGTAACAATAGATTCTATCTCTGCGTGTTAAAATGTATAAATAAACTAGGAGATTCAGTTCAGATCAAGTGCAGCAAGGGTTTAGAACGTAACAATAAATTCTATCTTTGCGTATTGAAATGTATAAATAAACTAGGAGATTCAGTTCAGATCAAGTGCAGCACGGGTTTAGAACGTAACAATAGATTCTATCTCTGCGTATTAAAATGTATAAATAAACTAGGAGATTCAGTTCAGATCAAGTGCAGCAAGGGTTTAGAACGTAACAATAGATTCTATCTTTGCGTATTGAAATGTATAAATAAACTAGGAGATTCAGTTCAGATCAAGTGCAGCACGGGTTTAGAACGTAACAATAGATTCTATCTCTGCGTATTAAAATGTATAAATAAACTAGGAGATTCAGTTCAGTTCAAGTGCAGCAGGGGTTTAGAACGTAACAATAGATTCTATCTTTGCGTATTGAAATGTATAAATAAACTAGGAGATTCAGTTCAGATCAAGTGCAGCACGGGTTTAGAACGTAACAATAGATTCTATCTCTGCGTATTAAAATGTATAAATAAACTAGGAGATTCAGTTCAGATCAAGTGCAGCAAGGGTTTAGAACGTAACAATAGATTCTATCTTTGCGTATTGAAATGTATAAATAAACTAGGAGATTCAGTTCAGATCAAGTGCAGCACGGGTTTAGAACGTAACAATAGATTCTACCTCTGCGTATTAAAATGTATAAATAAACTAGGAGATTCAGTTCAGATCAAGTGCAGCACGGGTTTAGAACGTAACAATAGATTCTATCTCTGCGTATTGAAATGTATAAATAAACTAGGAGATTCAGTTCAGATCAAGTGCAGCACGGGTTTAGAACAGTAACAATAGATTCTATCTCTGCGTATTGAAATGTATAAATAAACTAGGAGATTCAGTTCAGATCAAGTGCAGCACGGGTTTAGAACAGTAACAATAGATTCTATCTCTGCGTATTGAAATGTATAAATAAACTAGGAGATTCAGTTCAGATCAAGTGCAGCACGGGTTTAGAACAGTAACAATAGATTCTATCTCTGCGTATTGAAATGTATAAATAAACTAGGAGATTCAGTTCAGATCAAGTGCAGCACGGGTTTAGAACGTAACAATAGATTCTATCTCTGCGTATTGAAATGTATAAATAAACTAGGAGATTCAGTTCAGATCAAGTGCAGCACGGGTTTAGAACAGTAACAATAGATTCTATCTCTGCGTATTGAAATGTATAAATAAACTAGGAGATTCAGTTCAGATCAAGTGCAGCACGGGTTTAGAACGTAACAATAGATTCTATCTCTGCGTATTGAAATGTATAAATAAACTAGGAGATTCAGTTCAGATCAAGTGCAGCACGGGTTTAGAACAGTAACAATAGATTCTATCTCTGCGTATTGAAATGTATAAATAAACTAGGAGATTCAGTTCAGATCAAGTGCAGCACGGGTTTAGAACAGTAACAATAGATTCTATCTCTGCGTATTGAAATGTATAAATAAACTAGGAGATTCAGTTCAGATCAAGTGCAGCACGGGTTTAGAACAGTAACAATAGATTCTATCTCTGCGTATTGAAATGTATAAATAAACTAGGAGATTCAGTTCAGATCAAGTGCAGCACGGGTTTAGAACAGTAACAATAGATTCTATCTCTGCGTATTGAAATGTATAAATAAACTAGGAGATTCAGTTCAGATCAAGTGCAGCACGGGTTTAGAACGTAACAATAGATTCTATCTCTGCGTATTGAAATGCATAAATAAACTAGGAGATTCAGTTCAGATCAAGTGCAGCACGGGTTTAGAACAGTAACAATAGATTCTATCTCTGCGTATTGAAATGTATAAATAAACTAGGAGATTCAGTTCAGATCAAGTGCAGCACGGGTTTAGAACGTAACAAAAGATTCTATCTCTGTGTATTAAAATGTATAAATAAACTAGGAGATTCAGTTCAGCTCAAGTGCAGCACGGGTTTAGAACGTAACAATAGATTCTACCTCTGCGTATTAAAATGTATAAATAAACTAGGAGATTCAGTTCAGATCAAGTGCAGCACGGGTTTAGAACGTAACAATAGATTCTATCTCTGCGTATTGAAATGTATAAATAAACTAGGAGATTCAGTTCAGATCAAGTGCAGCACGGGTTTAGAACAGTAACAATAGATTCTATCTCTGCGTATTGAAATGTATAAATAAACTAGGAGATTCAGTTCAGATCAAGTGCAGCACGGGTTTAGAACGTAACAATAGATTCTATCTCTGCGTATTGAAATGTATAAATAAACTAGGAGATTCAGTTCAGATCAAGTGCAGCACGGGTTTAGAACAGTAACAATAGATTCTATCTCTGCGTATTGAAATGTATAAATAAACTAGGAGATTCAGTTCAGATCAAGTGCAGCACGGGTTTAGAACGTAACAATAGATTCTATCTCTGCGTATTGAAATGCATAAATAAACTAGGAGATTCAGTTCAGATCAAGTGCAGCACGGGTTTAGAACAGTAACAATAGATTCTATCTCTGCGTATTGAAATGTATAAATAAACTAGGAGATTCAGTTCAGATCAAGTGCAGCACGGGTTTAGAACGTAACAAAAGATTCTATCTCTGTGTATTAAAATGTATAAATAAACTAGGAGATTCAGTTCAGCTCAAGTGCAGCACGGGTTTAGAACGTAACAATAGATTCTACCTCTGCGTATTAAAATGTATAAATAAACTAGGAGATTCAGTTCAGATCAAGTGCAGCACGGGTTTAGAACGTAACAATAGATTCTATCTCTGCGTATTGAAATGTATAAATAAACTAGGAGATTCAGTTCAGATCAAGTGCAGCACGGGTTTAGAACAGTAACAATAGATTCTATCTCTGCGTATTGAAATGTATAAATAAACTAGGAGATTCAGTTCAGATCAAGTGCAGCACGGGTTTAGAACGTAACAAAAGATTCTATCTCTGTGTATTAAAATGTATAAATAAACTAGGAGATTCAGTTCAGCTCAAGTGCAGCACGGGTTTAGAACGTAACAATAGATTCTACCTCTGCGTATTAAAATGTATAAATAAACTAGGAGATTCAGTTCAGATCAAGTGCAGCACGGGTTTAGAACGTAACAATAGATTCTATCTCTGCGTATTGAAATGTATAAATTAACTAGGAGATTCAGTTCAGATCAAGTGCAGCACGGGTTTAGAACGTAACAATAGATTCTATCTCTGCGTATTAAAATATATAAATAAACTAGGAGATTCAGTTCAGATCAAGTGTAGCATGGGTTTAGAACGTAACAATAGATTCTATCTCTGCGTATTGAAATGTATAAATAAACTAGGAGATTCAGTTCAGATCAAGTGTAGCACGGGTTTAGAACGTAACAATAGATTCTATCTCTGCGTATTGAAATGTATAAATAAACTAGGAGATGCAGTTCAGATCAAGTGCAGCACGGGTTTAGAACGTAACAATAGATTCTATCTCTGCGTATTGAAATGTATAAATAAACTAGGAGATTCAGTTCAGATCAAGTGTAGCACGGGTTTAGAACGTAACAATAGATTCTATCTCTGCGTATTAAAATGTATAAATAAACTAGGAGATTCAGTTCAGATCAAGTGTAGCGCGGGTTTAGAACGTAACAATAGATTCTATCTCTGCGTATTAAAATGTATAAATAAACTAGGAGATTCAGTTCAGATCAAGTGCAGCACGGGTTTAGAACGTAACAATAGATTCTACCTCTGCGTATTAAAATGTATAAATAAACTAGGAGATTCAGTTCAGATCAAGTGCAGCACGGGTTTAGAACGTAACAATAGATTCTATCTCTGCGTATTGAAATGTATAAATAAACTAGGAGATTCAGTTCAGATCAAGTGCAGCACGGGTTTAGAACAGTAACAATAGATTCTATCTCTGCGTATTGAAATGTATAAATAAACTAGGAGATTCAGTTCAGATCAAGTGCAGCACGGGTTTAGAACGTAACAATAGATTCTATCTCTGCGTATTGAAATGTATAAATAAACTAGGAGATTCAGTTCAGATCAAGTGCAGCACGGGTTTAGAACGTAACAATAGATTCTATCTCTGCGTATTGAAATGTATAAATAAACTAGGAGATTCAGTTCAGCTCAAGTGCAGCACGGGTTTAGAATGTAACAACAGATTATATCTCTGAGTATTGAAATGTATAAATAAACTAGGAGATTCAGTTCAGATCAAGTGCAGCACGGGTTTAGAACGTAACAACAGATTCTATCTCTGCGTATTGAAATGTATAAATAAACTAGGAGATTCAGTTCAGATCAAGTGCAGCACGGGTTTAGAACGTAAGAATAGATTCTATCTCTGCGTATTGAAATGTATAAATAAACTAGGAGATTCAGTTCAGTTCAAGTGCAGCACGGGTTTAGAACGTAAGAATAGATTCTATCTCTGCGTATTGAAATGTATAAATAAACTAGGAGATTCAGTTCAGTTCAAGTGCAGCACGGGTTTAGAACGTAACAACAGATTCTATCTCTGCGTATTGAAATGTATAAATAAACTAGGAGATTCAGTTCAGTTCAAGTGCAGCACGGGTTTAGAACGTAACAATAGATTCTATGTCTGCGTATTGAAATGTATAAATAAACTAGGAGATTCAGTTCAGATCAAGTGCAGCACGGGTTTAGAACGTAACAATAGATTCTATCTCTGCGTATTGAAATGTATAAATAAACTAGGAGATTCAGTTCAGTTCAAGTGCAGCACGGGTTTAGAACGTAACAACAGATTCTATCTCTGCGTATTGAAATGTATAAATAAACTAGGAGATTCAGTTCAGATCAAGTGCAGCACGGGTTTAGAACGTAACAATAGATTCTACCTCTGCGTATTGAAATGTATAAATAAACTAGGAGATTCAGTTCAGATCAAGTGCAGCACGGGTTTAGAACAGTAACAATAGATTCTATCTCTGCGTATTGAAATGTATAAATAAACTAGGAGATTCAGTTCAGTTCAAGTGCAGCACGGGTTTAGAACGTAACAATAGATTCTATCTCTGCGTATTGAAATGTATAAATAAACTAGGAGATTCAGTTCAGTTCAAGTGCAGCACGGGTTTAGAACGTAACAACAGATTCTATCTCTGCGTATTGAAATGTATAAATAAACTAGGAGATTCAGTTCAGATCAAGTGCAGCACGGGTTTAGAACGTAACAATAGATTCTATCTCTGCGTATTGAAATGTATAAATAAACTAGGAGATTCAGTTCAGTTCAAGTGCAGCACGGGTTTTGAACGTAACAATAGATTCTACCTCTGCGTATTGAAATGTATAAATAAACTAGGAGGTTCAGTTCAGATCAAGTGCAGCACGGGTTTAGAACGTAACAATAGATTCTATCTCTGCGTATTAAAATGTATAAATAAACTAGGAGATTCAGTTCAGCTCAAGTGCAGCACGGGTTTTGAACGTAACAATAGATTCTATCTCTGCGTATTAAAATGTATAAATAAACTAGGAGGTTCAGTTCAGATCAAGTGCAGCACGGGTTTAGAACGTAACAATAGATTCTACCTCTGCGTATTAAAATGTATAAATAAACTAGGAGATTCAGTTCAGTTCAAGTGCAGCACGGGTTTTGAACGTAACAATAGATTCTACCTCTGCGTATTGAAATGTATAAATAAACTAGGAGGTTCAGTTCAGATCAAGTGCAGCACGGGTTTAGAACGTAACAATAGATTCTATCTCTGCGTATTGAAATGTATAAATAAACTAGGAGATTCAGTTCAGTTCAAGTGCAGCACGGGTTTAGAACGTAACAACAGATTCTATCTCTGCGTATTGAAATGTATAAATAAACTAGGAGATTCAGTTCAGATCAAGTGCAGCACGGGTTTAGAACGTAACAATAGATTCTACCTCTGCGTATTGAAATGTATAAATAAACTAGGAGATTCAGTTCAGATCAAGTGCAGCACGGGTTTAGAACAGTAACAATAGATTCTATCTCTGCGTATTGAAATGTATAAATAAACTAGGAGATTCAGTTCAGTTCAAGTGCAGCACGGGTTTAGAACGTAACAATAGATTCTATCTCTGCGTATTGAAATGTATAAATAAACTAGGAGATTCAGTTCAGTTCAAGTGCAGCACGGGTTTAGAACGTAACAACAGATTCTATCTCTGCGTATTGAAATGTATAAATAAACTAGGAGATTCAGTTCAGATCAAGTGCAGCACGGGTTTAGAACGTAACAATAGATTCTATCTCTGCGTATTGAAATGTATAAATAAACTAGGAGATTCAGTTCAGTTCAAGTGCAGCACGGGTTTTGAACGTAACAATAGATTCTACCTCTGCGTATTGAAATGTATAAATAAACTAGGAGGTTCAGTTCAGATCAAGTGCAGCACGGGTTTAGAACGTAACAATAGATTCTATCTCTGCGTATTAAAATGTATAAATAAACTAGGAGATTCAGTTCAGCTCAAGTGCAGCACGGGTTTTGAACGTAACAATAGATTCTATCTCTGCGTATTAAAATGTATAAATAAACTAGGAGGTTCAGTTCAGATCAAGTGCAGCACGGGTTTAGAACGTAACAATAGATTCTACCTCTGCGTATTAAAATGTATAAATAAACTAGGAGATTCAGTTCAGTTCAAGTGCTGCACGGGTTTTGAACGTAACAATAGATTCTACCTCTGCGTATTGAAATGTATAAATAAACTAGGAGGTTCAGTTCAGATCAAGTGCAGCACGGGTTTAGAACGTAACAATAGATTCTACCTCTGCGTATTAAAATGTATAAATAAACTAGGAGATTCAGTTCAGATCAAGTGCAGCACGGGTTTAGAACGTAACAATAGATTCTATCTCTGCGTATTGAAATGTATAAATAAACTAGGAGATTCAGTTCAGATCAAGTACAGCACGGGTTTAGAACAGTAACAATAGATTCTACCTCTGCGTATTAAAATGTATAAATAAACTAGGAGATTCAGTTCAGATCAAGTACAGCAGGGGTTTATAACGTAACAATAGATTCTACTTCTGCGTATTGAAATGTATAAATAAACTAGGAGATTCAGTTCAGATCAAGTGCAGCACGGGTTTAGAACGTAACAATAGATTCTACCTCTGCGTATTGAAATGTATAAATAAACTAGGAGATTCAGTTCAGATCAAGTGCAGCACGGGTTTAGAACGTAACAATAGATTCTATCTCTGCGTATTAAAATATATAAATAAACTAGGAGATTCAGTTCAGATCAAGTGTAGCATGGGTTTAGAACGTAACAATAGATTCTATCTCTGCGTATTGAAATGTATAAATAAACTAGGAGATTCAGTTCAGATCAAGTGTAGCACGGGTTTAGAACGTAACAATAGATTCTATCTCTGCGTATTGAAATGTATAAATAAACTAGGAGATGCAGTTCAGATCAAGTGCAGCACGGGTTTAGAACGTAACAATAGATTCTATCTCTGCGTATTGAAATGTATAAATAAACTAGGAGATTCAGTTCAGATCAAGTGTAGCACGGGTTTAGAACGTAACAATAGATTCTATCTCTGCGTATTAAAATGTATAAATAAACTAGGAGATTCAGTTCAGATCAAGTGTAGCGCGGGTTTAGAACGTAACAATAGATTCTATCTCTGCGTATTAAAATGTATAAATAAACTAGGAGATTCAGTTCAGATCAAGTGCAGCACGGGTTTAGAACGTAACAATAGATTCTACCTCTGCGTATTAAAATGTATAAATAAACTAGGAGATTCAGTTCAGATCAAGTGCAGCACGGGTTTAGAACGTAACAATAGATTCTATCTCTGCGTATTGAAATGTATAAATAAACTAGGAGATTCAGTTCAGATCAAGTGCAGCACGGGTTTAGAACAGTAACAATAGATTCTATCTCTGCGTATTGAAATGTATAAATAAACTAGGAGATTCAGTTCAGATCAAGTGCAGCACGGGTTTAGAACGTAACAATAGATTCTATCTCTGCGTATTGAAATGTATAAATAAACTAGGAGATTCAGTTCAGATCAAGTGCAGCACGGGTTTAGAACGTAACAATAGATTCTATCTCTGCGTATTGAAATGTATAAATAAACTAGGAGATTCAGTTCAGCTCAAGTGCAGCACGGGTTTAGAATGTAACAACAGATTATATCTCTGAGTATTGAAATGTATAAATAAACTAGGAGATTCAGTTCAGATCAAGTGCAGCACGGGTTTAGAACGTAACAACAGATTCTATCTCTGCGTATTGAAATGTATAAATAAACTAGGAGATTCAGTTCAGATCAAGTGCAGCACGGGTTTAGAACGTAAGAATAGATTCTATCTCTGCGTATTGAAATGTATAAATAAACTAGGAGATTCAGTTCAGTTCAAGTGCAGCACGGGTTTAGAACGTAAGAATAGATTCTATCTCTGCGTATTGAAATGTATAAATAAACTAGGAGATTCAGTTCAGTTCAAGTGCAGCACGGGTTTAGAACGTAACAACAGATTCTATCTCTGCGTATTGAAATGTATAAATAAACTAGGAGATTCAGTTCAGTTCAAGTGCAGCACGGGTTTAGAACGTAACAATAGATTCTATGTCTGCGTATTGAAATGTATAAATAAACTAGGAGATTCAGTTCAGATCAAGTGCAGCACGGGTTTAGAACGTAACAATAGATTCTATCTCTGCGTATTGAAATGTATAAATAAACTAGGAGATTCAGTTCAGTTCAAGTGCAGCACGGGTTTAGAACGTAACAACAGATTCTATCTCTGCGTATTGAAATGTATAAATAAACTAGGAGATTCAGTTCAGATCAAGTGCAGCACGGGTTTAGAACGTAACAATAGATTCTACCTCTGCGTATTGAAATGTATAAATAAACTAGGAGATTCAGTTCAGATCAAGTGCAGCACGGGTTTAGAACAGTAACAATAGATTCTATCTCTGCGTATTGAAATGTATAAATAAACTAGGAGATTCAGTTCAGTTCAAGTGCAGCACGGGTTTAGAACGTAACAATAGATTCTATCTCTGCGTATTGAAATGTATAAATAAACTAGGAGATTCAGTTCAGTTCAAGTGCAGCACGGGTTTAGAACGTAACAACAGATTCTATCTCTGCGTATTGAAATGTATAAATAAACTAGGAGATTCAGTTCAGATCAAGTGCAGCACGGGTTTAGAACGTAACAATAGATTCTATCTCTGCGTATTGAAATGTATAAATAAACTAGGAGATTCAGTTCAGTTCAAATGCAGCACGGGTTTTGAACGTAACAATAGATTCTACCTCTGCGTATTGAAATGTATAAATAAACTAGGAGGTTCAGTTCAGATCAAGTGCAGCACGGGTTTAGAACGTAACAATAGATTCTATCTCTGCGTATTAAAATGTATAAATAAACTAGGAGATTCAGTTCAGCTCAAGTGCAGCACGGGTTTTGAACGTAACAATAGATTCTATCTCTGCGTATTAAAATGTATAAATAAACTAGGAGGTTCAGTTCAGATCAAGTGCAGCACGGGTTTAGAACGTAACAATAGATTCTACCTCTGCGTATTAAAATGTATAAATAAACTAGGAGATTCAGTTCAGTTCAAGTGCAGCACGGGTTTTGAACGTAACAATAGATTCTACCTCTGCGTATTGAAATGTATAAATAAACTAGGAGGTTCAGTTCAGATCAAGTGCAGCACGGGTTTAGAACGTAACAATAGATTCTATCTCTGCGTATTGAAATGTATAAATAAACTAGGAGATTCAGTTCAGTTCAAGTGCAGCACGGGTTTAGAACGTAACAACAGATTCTATCTCTGCGTATTGAAATGTATAAATAAACTAGGAGATTCAGTTCAGATCAAGTGCAGCACGGGTTTAGAACGTAACAATAGATTCTACCTCTGCGTATTGAAATGTATAAATAAACTAGGAGATTCAGTTCAGATCAAGTGCAGCACGGGTTTAGAACAGTAACAATAGATTCTATCTCTGCGTATTGAAATGTATAAATAAACTAGGAGATTCAGTTCAGTTCAAGTGCAGCACGGGTTTAGAACGTAACAATAGATTCTATCTCTGCGTATTGAAATGTATAAATAAACTAGGAGATTCAGTTCAGTTCAAGTGCAGCACGGGTTTAGAACGTAACAACAGATTCTATCTCTGCGTATTGAAATGTATAAATAAACTAGGAGATTCAGTTCAGATCAAGTGCAGCACGGGTTTAGAACGTAACAATAGATTCTATCTCTGCGTATTGAAATGTATAAATAAACTAGGAGATTCAGTTCAGTTCAAGTGCAGCACGGGTTTTGAACGTAACAATAGATTCTACCTCTGCGTATTGAAATGTATAAATAAACTAGGAGGTTCAGTTCAGATCAAGTGCAGCACGGGTTTAGAACGTAACAATAGATTCTATCTCTGCGTATTAAAATGTATAAATAAACTAGGAGATTCAGTTCAGCTCAAGTGCAGCACGGGTTTTGAACGTAACAATAGATTCTATCTCTGCGTATTAAAATGTATAAATAAACTAGGAGGTTCAGTTCAGATCAAGTGCAGCACGGGTTTAGAACGTAACAATAGATTCTACCTCTGCGTATTAAAATGTATAAATAAACTAGGAGATTCAGTTCAGTTCAAGTGCAGCACGGGTTTTGAACGTAACAATAGATTCTACCTCTGCGTATTGAAATGTATAAATAAACTAGGAGGTTCAGTTCAGATCAAGTGCAGCACGGGTTTAGAACGTAACAATAGATTCTACCTCTGCGTATTAAAATGTATAAATAAACTAGGAGATTCAGTTCAGATCAAGTGCAGCACGGGTTTAGAACGTAACAATAGATTCTATCTCTGCGTATTGAAATGTATAAATAAACTAGGAGATTCAGTTCAGATCAAGTACAGCACGGGTTTAGAACAGTAACAATAGATTCTACCTCTGCGTATTAAAATGTATAAATAAACTAGGAGATTCAGTTCAGATCAAGTACAGCAGGGGTTTATAACGTAACAATAGATTCTACTTCTGCGTATTGAAATGTATAAATAAACTAGGAGATTCAGTTCAGATCAAGTGCAGCACGGGTTTAGAACGTAACAATAGATTCTACCTCTGCGTATTAAAATGTATAAATAAACTAGGAGATTCAGTTCAGATCAAGTGCAGCACGGGTTTAGAACAGTAACAATAGATTCTACCTCTGCGTATTAAAATGTATAAATAAACTAGGAGATTCAGTTCAGATCAAGTACAGCAGGGGTTTATAACGTAACAATAGATTCTACTTCTGCGTATTGAAATGTATAAATAAACTAGGAGATTCAGTTCAGATCAAGTGCAGCACGGGTTTAGAACGTAACAATAGATTCTACCTCTGCGTATTAAAATGTATAAATAAACTAGGAGATTCAGTTCAGATCAAGTACAGCACGGGTTTAGAACAGTAACAATAGATTCTACCTCTGCGTATTAAAATGTATAAATAAACTAGGAGATTCAGTTCAGATCAAGTACAGCAGGGGTTTATAACGTAACAATAGATTCTACTTCTGCGTATTGAAATGTATAAATAAACTAGGAGATTCAGTTCAGATCAAGTGCAGCACGGGTTTAGAACGTAACAATAGATTCTATCTCTGCGTATTGAAATGTATAAATAAACTAGGAGATTCAGTTCAGATCAAGTGCAGCACGGGTTTATAACGTAACAATAGATTCTATCTCTGCGTATTAAAATGTATAAATAAACTAGGAGATTCAGTTCAGATCAAGTACAGCACGGGTTTAGAACGTAACAATAGATTCTATCTCTGCGTATTAAAATGTATAAATAAACTAGGAGATTCAGTTCAGATCAAGTGCAGCACGGGTTTAGAACGTAACAATAGATTCTACCTCTGCGTACTGAAATGTATAAATAAACTAGGAGATTCAGTTCAGTTCAAGTGCAGCACGAGTTTAGAACGTAACAATAGATTCTACCTCTGCGTATTAAAATGTGTAAATAAATAAGGAGATTCAGTTCAGTTATAATCATTCTGGTATTTTCACTGGAAGAGAGAAGTCTTTATGACAAATATTGAATTCATTTCTCAAGGATTAACTAATCGACTTTAGCGTTTGGTCACAGACCTAAAAGAGATTCAAGTAAAGCTAATATGAAATACGAGTTTAAAATATAATTTACATATCCAGTAGTTTAAATAGACCTTACATATTTTATATTTTCTATATCCATAGTTCCATAATGCTTTGTTTCCATAATTAATCTATCAATTTGGCTAACCACATTTAGTGAAGATCTATGATTATCCCACTTCGTTTAGATACCGATACAATTTTTTACTTTAAAATGCATTTTACTGAAATGTATACCAGTACGAAATTTATTTTTGTAAAATAAAATACCATAAAACCGATCCCATACG
Organism: Periplaneta americana; assembly: GCF_040183065.1. Taxonomy (NCBI): domain Eukaryota; kingdom Metazoa; phylum Arthropoda; class Insecta; order Blattodea; family Blattidae; genus Periplaneta; species Periplaneta americana. Next base: position 182,991,698 of record NC_091122.1, on the reverse strand, counting down.
GTGCAGTGACAAAATCAGGGGGGAAAAAAACTGACGTAAAATAACAACTCAAAACATATCAAATAAAATCTCTGCATGATGGAGACATTTTCTAACGATCCACAATCACCAAGCAGCTTAAAAATGTTGTAGCTACTGCAACTGTGTGGTACTTACATTGGACTTGTAACTGGCACTCACAGCGCTGACTAATGTTGCAGATGGCGATGCGAGGTAGTGAAGGACCGATGGGGCTGACTGGAATTCCAGGACCTGAAGGCCCTCCCGGTCCTGAAGGAATGAAGGGAGAACCAGGAGACATCGGCGAGCCGGTAAGATGAAGACATCAAGTTTCTACATCACCTGAAACATTCAGAAATTCATTTGTGGTTTTAAGGGAAGTGCGAAAATATAAGAAAATTAAATTATTAACAGACACCTTTGGAAAAAACGTCAACAGAAACAGAAATGTACACACACAGATCAAAACCAAACTTAGAATATGAACGTGACATTTCACGTAGATTATTAACAAAGATTAAAAGCCATGAAAATGAAATTTAAGGTTATTGGTTTCATGGAGTTTTTACCCAATATTAAATGCTGAAAATAAATACTGCAGAAGAGACAGTGTCTTGAAGATCAAGAGCATACAAACAAAGTTTACAATGTTAAAAACAGGAAGGTTTAATGGTTATTTTATACGATTTGTTACTCTTTAAGGGGAGGCAGAGGTGAAATTTTCGAACAAAAGTAAAGAAGAAATGAAAATTTGGTTTTTTTCCATTTTCATTATCTTTATTTTGATATTCCGATGTTAGTTTTTGATTTTGTGCCCTTAAAAGTATGAAATTAAAACCAAGATAACTGCATTACTATATTATTCCCATAATAAACTAATACTTATCATTATTTATATACCTTCTCTGAACATATAAATAAAAAGAAATATTGAAAATTTCTTACAATATGGTGCATAGAGCATTTTATATCAAACGATATAAAGTTTTATAAAATTATTAATATTTACAGAACTATTCTACTTAGAAAGTTGAAACAAATTTCAAACAAATCGGATAAATTTTGTGGATTTTGAAATATTCACCTCTGCCTCCCCTTAAAGATATTTCTATAAGAATGGATAATGTTACAAAAGACAGATTTCTTTTGAAAATAAATTACAACATACTGTACTAATAGGCATAATTTCATACTGTTTCACAAATGTTGCACATTTAATCATTCCAGAAGTATTACTCGAATATAAAAACATTTTTTCAAGGAGTAAGGAAGCCTGTTCATTTATATTATTATTATTATTATTATTATTATTATTATTATTATTATTATTATTATTATTATTATTATTATCATCATCATCATCATCATCGTCGTCGTCGTCAAGGTTTAAGCCTCTAATGGCCTGTTCCGGTCTCATGCATTAAACATTTGTTGAGTCCATCTTTTCTTTGGTCTGCCAATGTTTCTTTTGCCTGTTGGTCTGTAATCTAATAGCAGTTTTGGAATGCGGTATTCTTCCATTCTTTCCACATGTTCCCTCCACTTGGTTCTATATTGGTGTATCTTCTCTATTAGTTTAAAGATGCCTAATTCCTTTCTTATATCATTTCTCCTTTTATCTAACAAAGTGTAGCCAGCTATACTCTTTAGGAATAGCATTTCTGCGGCTTCTATTTTCCTCTCTTCACTTTTCCTTAATGTCCAACATTCCGAGCCATATAGGAACATGGGCACTGCCATTACTTTATAGAATTTTAATTTCGTTTCTTTCCTAGTTTGTTTGAGGTGTTATTATTATTATTATTATTATTATTATTATACAAGTAGAAACTGAAGTTTGTCACAACCTATGCAGTTTTCTTTCTTCTGCGTACGCAGTGCAATAAAGCAATGCTTGTGACAGGGTCCTCGTGGCTTGAGAGGAATGATGGGGCTTCCAGGACGAGAAGGAAGAAGAGGTCGTCCTGGAAGGGATGGAGAGAGAGGAGTCACTGGACCACCAGGAGCCAAAGGAGAACAGGGCATTCAGGGACTTCCAGGTAAGGTGTCCAATTTCTAAGAATTCAGACACAGATTGTGGAATCCCCTATCAACTTCCTCGGTAAGAAACTGTCTAGGAATATCTGTTTAATGAGTATTTTATAGTCATCTGTGCCTGGACAATATATAAGAAGTTCATATTTAGCCTTTTTTAAAAGTATTTTTAGTTACGGAAATGGGTCCGGGGATTTTTGGCACAAAGTTTTCGCTAAGTTTTTTGTCACTTTTTGTCTGAGACTTTTTCGTTACACAAGGACGATACGTCACGCTACCACGTACGATACAAGAATACCCACTTCTCGTCGTTTAAAGTTTTCATATGTCTATCGGAAATAATTTCCAGTTCATCTAAGAAAAAGTAATGTTTTCCGATATTACAAAAACAAAAACCATGGATATGTTTTGCGATACTATAAAAATAAAAACCATGGAAATGTTTTGCCATACTATGAAAAAAAAACATGAAAATGTTTTGCGATACTATAAAAACAAAAACCATGCAAATGTTTTGCGATACTATAAAAAGAAAAATCATGGAAATGTTTTGCGATACCATGAAAACAAAACCCATGGAAATGTTTTGCGACACTATAAAAAGAAAAATCATGGAAATGTTTTGCGATACTGTAAAAATAAAAACCACGGAAATGTTTTGCGATACTATAAAAATACAAACAGTGAAAATGTTTTACAATACTGTAAAAATAGAAACCATGGAAATATTTTGAGTCACAATGAAAATAAAAACCATGGAAATATTTTGAGACACTATAAAAATAGAAACCATGGAAATATTTTGCGACACTATAAAAGTAGAAACCATGGAAATATTTTGCGACACTATAAAAATAGAAACCTTGGAAATATTTTGCGACACTATAAAAATAGAAACCATGGAAATATTTTGCAACACTATAAAAATAGAAACCATGGAAATATTTTGCGACACTATAAAAACAAAAACCATGGAAATGTTTTACAATACCGTAAAAATAGAAACCATGGAAATGTTTTGCGATATTTTAAAAATAGAAACCATGGAAATATTTTGCGACACTATAAAAATAGAAACCATGGAAATATTTTGCAACACTATAAAAATAGAAACCATGGAAATATTTTGCGACACTATAAAAATAAAAACCATGGAAATGTTTTACAATACCGTAAAAATAGAAACCATGGAAATGTTTTACGATATTTTAAAAATAGAAACAATGGAAATGTTTTGTGACGCTATAAAAATAGAAACCATAGAAATGTTTTACGATACTATAACAATAAAAAACCATGGAACTGTTTTGCGATACTTTAAAAATAGAAACAATGGAAATGTTTTGTGACACTATAAAAATAGAAACCATAGAAATGCTTTGCGATACTATGAAAATAGAAACCATGGAAATATTTTGCGACACTATAAAAATAGAAACCAAGGAAATGTTTTACAATACTGTAAAAATAGAAACCATGGAAATATTTTGCAATACTGTAACAATAGAAAACCATGGTAATGTTTTGCGATACTTTAAAAATAGAAACCATGGAAATGATTTGCTGGAATTATTTTGATGCATCTTGTTTACATTTCCTCAGATGAACTGATCATAATGTCCACTTTCTGCCTGAATGCATCTCACCGACAGCCGAACATTCGCAAATTCCTGGCATAGTTCTTACTGTCTCACAGCCTTGCAGAATCCGGTAACGGAGAGTTCTTTCATTATCCAATACCTACACCAACTTTTAAGTGCCTACCAAAGAAACAAGTACAATGGGTTGAGGTCTGGTGATCGCGGAGGCCAAGCATGTTTGGATCTCGATGAGACGAGGAGTTGTGGCCTGTATTCAGGCAGGAGGTGGACATTTTAAACAGTTCATCTAAGGAACTGTAAACATCATCATCATCATCATCATCATCAATAACTTCAAGGTTTAGGCCGATGGCCTGTTCCGCCTCCAGAATTTTATCCATCAAACTGGTCTCTCCAACGTCTCTTTGGTCTTCCCACTCGTCTTCTTCGTGTAGGTCTATAACACCATGTTCTGAAAGGTATCCTGTCGTTGGGCATTCTTGTTATATGGTCGTACCAATTATTTCTATATTTTTCAATTATAGTTATTACACTCTCGATATTCAGTTCTCGGCGTATATCTTCGTTTCTCTTATGGTCCTGTAGTCTAAATCCTGCTAGTGGCCTTAAGAGTCTCATCTCAGCGGCCACTGTAAACATAATGCATCAAAATAATTCCAACAAGCAAACATACTGGACTGCATCGTGATCATACTCAGAAAGCAAGCATTTTCGGGCCTGTGTTGATATAACCATTTTTTCTTCCATACATATGAGGAAATCATATCTATAGTTTTGCTCACTTTCGTTACACCCTGTATATAAGATGCTTTTTAACACGGACGGTCTCTAATGCGAAGCGGCTGATCAGATCGACACATGCAGTACAAATTCCTCGTGGAAGCAAATTACATTAGCACAAAGCTATCGCTGTACATATAAACAATAAACCGAACGTGATACGGAAATGTAAGTTTCGCGTTAAAATGTAGGCTAAATCAAGTGGTGTAAATGCATACAACGCCACTACATGCTTGACCTGTGACATGCTGTATGTTTTCAATTAACATTTAACATCGAGCCATATCGCAGACTTGCAAACACTAACACGGGAGCTCTTAGAGAAGCCATCACTTGTACTACAAAACCATGGTTCTAGTAAAGATATTAACTTTACGTCTGATTTCAAATGTATTTCTAGCAGCTAAGATATACAGGGACATCATTTTATTTTTACTAACATTTTTAATATTAATCTGGCTATACTTTTAGAGAACCGGAAACTCAGTTTGCTATCCCCTTCCACGACTGTAGTTCGATGATATTGGCGTAAAACACAAACAAATCACTCTACTAGGTATAGGAAGGAAGAAAAGTAATTCATTCATTTACGTAAACTAGGAAATATCGCGATTTTGAGTTCGATAATTTTCATTAGGTTTTTGTTTAATCAAAATACAGTACTGTATTAAGAATAAATGTTTTTACTCACGAACTGAGTTATCCATGCGAACGTATTCATTATGCAGTACATATTATAATTTCTACAGCACATTAGCGTACAATATAGAGAAAGAATTTAAATTGAATATTTAAACACATTTTTGAAAATGGTGGTCGTTCATTTCGATACAGGCTTCAGTTCTTTTATGCATATTATCGCACTATAGACTATTGCATCTAATTCCAATTGCCAGTTTCGTCCTTCGTACTAGTAACTCATCTTGAAATAATTCTGTACCTACTCTATAAAAGAGTACCTTACGTACTGTAAATTCAATCTTCACTTCTGCCCGACCCGCACAGATAAAATTACTCAGACATGCTATCTACTGTCCGTCCAAGTGGTTATGCCGTAGGGTCGTAGAAAGGGGGGAAATCACGTGACAGTTAATTACTTAACGAGGCTCTTTTATTTAAGTTATTTTAAACAGTTGTATAATATTAAGTAAACGTCCAATTCCTAACAGAAATTAATGTTTTCAGAAAAGAGCTAAGACAGCCCAGCTTTTACAGAGGGGCGAACAGAGGCAGGTGGGGGAAATCGGGATGCGACGTAGGCAAATGGACGACAGTACCTGTGCGAAAATATGATTCAATATAGAAAACTCTTTCGTCACTGGAAAACGCGAACATATTTCTGGAACGTACTATACTCACTAACTCAGTGTTGTTTACTATATGCGGCCTTAGTTCTGTGTGGAGGACACCTGGAACTTCGTTAGTAGAAGGGGTGGGAGTGAAGTACATTAAAAAACTCAGGTACAATAAAAATTGAAGTAAAAATAAAACGATGTCCCTGTACCTATCCTATAAATTATAAATTCCTTCAGTTTTTGACGAAGAATGCGTCTTTCCTCGCACGGAGTATGAGAACCGTTCCGGGATCAGTGGTGGAACAAAAATTGACAGAATTTCAAATCCTTGTTGTAACAACACTATGACCCACAGCCGAAAGCTAATGTTATTAGAGTCGACGGCAATTCGGAAGGCGGTAGTCTGCTAGCGTTTGCGTCGAGAGAGCCAGATAGAGAGGGCAAGGCAGCGTACAACATTGCCACATCGTACTTCACGCACGTGCAATACAAATAGCGCAGGGGAGAATTTAAATGATCAAAAGACAATAATGACCTTAGCCGTTGATTACTGTAAGCATGACACCAAACAAACCCTCTTTCCTTCACTAACAATATTCTTTGCACGGTTCTCAATCCCACACCACATGCTTCTGCAGTCGTTTCTTGCGCGTTGGCAACGTTGCAGCCAGCATCCAGATGGCCGGCAGCGTTCTGCTTGTCAACGTTTTAAAAATAATTATACACCTTAAACACTATTTTCCGCAAATATTATTTTAATGTACCGAAGTACATATGATATTTCCATGCAGATATTCTGCGTCATCATACGATGAAAGAGTAATGGAACTGAGAAAAATTCTCTCCGGCGCCGGGATTTGAACCCGGGTTTTCAGCTCTACGTGCTGATATGCGTAAATCACTTCGTGATTTAAGACGGCGCTTATTCCGTCGGATCCCGGCCAACTAGTCACTCATTACGAGTGCACCTCAGCACATGTGTGGACATCGGTCCTAGGTTCATAGATATCTATGACGTAGTGCAGAGGGCGGCCACTAGAGGGTACCCAAGAGTTGGAACTTAAAAAAGCGTCAGCACGTACAGCTGAAAATCCGGGTTCAAATCCCGGCGCCGGAGAGAATTTTTCTCCGTTCCATTACTCTTTCATCGTATTATTTTCCGCGCCTGCCTGTGCAATACTTGTCTTTTTACAGTTTCTTCTTCCATTTATTTATCTTATACACACAGTAAATGTTAGTTTTACTTATTCAATGTACTGAAACACTCACACGTGAACAAACGAACTCGGGAAGTGCTTGTTATAGACTGATTCTGATTGGTTCTACTGTACAAGCTTGTGACGTCACATGCCAGAAATGCTACGGCGCATATAGCAGCAGACCGCCTTCCGAAATGCCGTCTAGTCTAGTATTTAGGCCATGAATCAATGTAACTTAATTTCGGAATATGTATTCTATGTCTTTCTCTGTGAAGAGTTCTGAAGAAGGCCAATAACAGGCCGAAACATGTCAACCAGGTACGGTAAAATTTAACACGAGAAAGACATATAATACATATTCCGAAGTGATATAGTGTTAAAAGTTGTGTAATCAAGATGTTGTAGCTTAATTTCTGTAGCACTGAAAAATGTAATGGAATAGTATATGCATATTATAAGATGCTAGAAGCAAATGATGCCATCGATTTGTTTGTCTGTGAACTGAAGGCATGCCAGGAGAAAAGGGCGACCGAGGGCTTACGGGGAGTCCGGGGGAACAGGGACTTCCAGGCCACGATGGGATGCAGGGCGAGGAGGGACCCCCAGGGCTGCCAGGTCTTCCAGGAGAGTTGGTAAGCAATCTTCTATCACATGTATCAATGCACCAATGAAAGAAGCTACTGAGTTTTAACCAATCAAAGCCAACCATCAACAAATACCTTATTACAATAATACTGGACAGCTATATACTAAAGTCCCGTCACTCTAATTTCCGGCAGCCAATCGCGTTGCAGGTCGGCTACATTTAAACGTGTGCGTCTTGTGATTCGCTGATGAAGACGTTATTCATTTCTTAAGGCTGGATAAATACTTAATATAATCGCCCGCCATTTTGGCTCTTTCGTTGGCGTTCGCAGAAAGCACACGAAGACGTTATTTGCCGCTCAATTATTTACTGAATTACAGTGCGTTTGATTTATTATCATAGGAGCTACGACATGATAATGTTTAACGGTGTGGCAAATAGATTCCTCGTATGGTAGCTCGGCAACGAAAGAACAAAAATGGCGAACGATGCTACCTATCTAGACTTTATAGAGCCTTCACTTTCTAAGACGTAAGCAAAGAGGAGGAGTCACGCCGGGAATAACAGCGTCGCGACTAAAGCAGCATTGACGTGAATGCGAAATATCACGGACCTGACATCTAGCGGAGCGGTGTGGAATTACGCCCACAAATACAAATATTAACATAGCGGGAAACGGACTATTGTTTAAAACGTGAGGTACTTTTTTATTTTAGTAGGTTCTTTTACGACGCTTTATCAACATCTTAGGTTATTTGGCGTCTCAATGAGATGAAGGTGATAATGCCGGTGAAATGAGTCCGGGATCCAGCACCGATAGTTATCCAGCAGTTGCCCGTAATGGGTTGAGGGAAAACTCCGGAAAAAACCTCAACGAGGTAACTTGCCCCGACCGGGAGTCGAACCCGGACCAGTTTCGCTGCCAGACGCGCTGTTACTCCACAAGTGTGGATCGTGTGGTACTAATGTGGAATAATATATGAGACACTTAAGAAATGTTGAATAGTAATTAATGTAATATTATTTTGTATCAAAGCTGGATATTATGAGAAATATTGCATACTTCATATTACTTTCCGTAATTAATTGTTACATATTTTTTCTTTGCTTTAGTGAGACAAAATTAATTTCGACATTAAGAATGAATTTATAATAATGCTTTATATACGCATTGCTGACAACTGCAAAGATAAAAATGGTAGTAATCTGGTGCTTGTAATAATTAGTAAAGGCATGTGGACAACAATGAAACTTAATTTGATAAAACCTTAAAATATCCATATATTTTAACTTTTATTCATTTATTAGGCCTAAATAAAAAGGCTAATTTTTATTGTTCTATCAACACATAGACGAAGGCATTAGACCTAATAAAGAATGTTGTTGACTCACGTTTTATGATCCTTCGGAAATCGAAAGTACGATTTGGAGCAATTTGTAATGCTGTAATTGTAGCAATTATAAACAGCACATATAAACCCTGACATTTTAGCACTAATTAAAATAACTATTTACTAGCCCAATAACAACATGCATTATACGTGCGTAGTAGCTTGTTTCGCGAGTTCGAACACACCCTGCCGCCTAGGTAGCAGCACCTGCGCAGAACTGCTAGCTGTCCGGTATTATTATAGTAAGGTATTTGCTATCACCTTCAATCTTCTCGCACCTGATGCGTATTTGTTTAATATCTTGTCACACCTGATGTTCAGATGTTAAATATTTTCATTGTTTCCTTAACAATACAGTGGGCCGTGATATTACGTGACGGCCGTTCTAGCAAATGTATTAGATATCTTAATAATTTTAATATAGGCCAATCTGTTTCTGTATGTTATAAACTATTCATTAATAGTATAATATATATTCGCGAAATAGTGTTATTCATATATCAGAAGAGTTCGTATCTTACCTATAATTCACTAAATGAAAGTGCCTAGTTCAAAATAAAATGTTATAACCTCAAATATTTGTTTAATTTTGCTGTTTCACTAATCATAATTTCTACAGCTATTGTCAAATGTTTATCCATGAATTTCATGTTGCAGGAGGCCGAGGCCATGATGGCTAATGAAATGTATTGAGTTAGGAACGAGCTAAAGGCATTAGGTCAATTTTTGCAACTTTTCAGGAGAAGGAGGTAACATTTCTGGTCAGAATGTAAATACAATTATTGTCTTGAAGGACTTGAAACATCTCTTAAGGCAGCGGTCACCAGCATAGTGCACCCTAGGGCTAGCGTCTCTTACCCGCGGATAAGAGGTGCACTAGCGTACATCCGTGGCTGCTGGCGGGTATGCTTCCTCCCTCTCCCTTCTGCACGACGGTGCACATTCCGATACACTCCTCTCCCGTTACCCATTTCAGCACTGTCTTAAGCCAACTATCACTGCAGTATTGCAGTAAGTTAATGACTCGTTGATTTATGAACTAAATTAAACTCAAGACGTCTCTTTATTTTCAGGGTCCTCGTGGTTTTCCCGGCCCCCGAGGTTTTCCTGGTTTGCCAGGTCCACCAGGAATTCCAGGCAGTGAGGGTCCTGTAGGAGCGAAGGGTAACAACGGACCACCCGGCCAGCCTGGACAACCAGGACAAGCTGGTCCAGTGGGTCCTGTAGGGCCACCCGGACCTCAAGGCCAGCTTGGACCGCCAGGGCTAGCGGTAAGATATTACCCTACCATGTGATTTTAGAATTTCGTAAGAAGTGTACATTTCCCACACACACACACACATAATTTTTTGCAACTCTATCATTATGAAGAAATTCTTATTACTCGTTTATTATGACATACGTGCCATGAAGGTTGCCTTACCAACGTAAGAAGTATGATGTAGTAAACATACGAACATCACATTTATTAAAGCAAGATTAAATCACTGATTTTTACATTAAATTTAAAGACTTACTTTTGTTGGTAAATATTCAAAGTACAATTTGTTAAAATGTTATTCATGAACCAGTATGGATGTTATTTTTTGTGGAATTATTAGAGCTTCAGTTTCCTGGGATTGATTTATTAATTCTTTACGAATATTATCCATTTTGGCCGAATCTTTATTATCTTCATCCATTTTATTAGTAAATAAGCAAAACAAGGTTGTCTTGGAAAGTAATATGGCATTCCCTTACTACGTAATTACACGAAAAAAACGGGTTGTCATCTATAACTAATAATAAATCTGAACCGCAATTTTTCTGGTAATTTTCGATTTTCTAAAAATAATTGGTGTTAGCATGTATAATTAACCATCCTGAAACCGAAAATCGCTTTTTTGAAATTTTTGTTCGTATGTATGTCTGTCTGTCTGTCTGTCTAGATGTTTGTTACCTTTTCACGCGATAATGGCTCAAGGGATTTCGATGAAAATTGGAATATAAATTAAGTTCGTTGGCATTGTAACTTAGATTTTAGGCTATATGGCATTCAAAATACGTTATTTAAAAGGGGGGGTTATAAGGGGGCCTGAATTAAATAAATCGAAATATCTCGCTTATTATTGATTTTTGTGAAAAATGTTACATAAGAAAAGTTTCTTTAAAAATGATTTCCGATAAGTTTTATTCTATGCAAATTTTGATAGGAATGATATTTAAGAATATAAGAGACTTTTAAAATAATAATACAATACATTTTCATCGCCGCCTCAGATTATAGCGTTGTTGTTCCAGCAGCAACTCCTATGGGAAAAATATAACATTTTTGAGATAGAAAAAAAACACATTTATTCATTCCATGGCAATGGTACATACGAGATCGTGAATTCTTACATTTTCGAAAGAAAGAGATATAATTACATATCACTATATATGCTGTATCACTATTTAAGTTATTTAAAGGGTTCAGAACCATAGTGGGCCAAGCGCCATTTACTGAAGACGTAGAAAACAAGGGTTAAAATTAAGTTATTACCATAATTCAATGGAAACATATAGCAAGTAATACAGTATAAAGTATACACATTAAATCTAAATGATGTCAATCTTCATTAAACTATAGTTGCATGTAATAACAATTAAGAAACATGTTAAAGGAATTGTCATTGCACCAAATGAGTGTCTCTGGACCAAAATGATCGCATTTTAATTATTTAAATACAATTTAAATTAAGTAACATATTAAACGATTTATCCTTCTATCAAACACGAATGTTCCCTGGATCAAATGTCCTATTTTAATTATGTAATTACTTTATATTTATTTCTAACGGGTGCAGCGGAGCACACGGGTACGGCTAGTACTTAATAAAGGGACAATATATTCTAAAATTTCCAAAGGCCGTATTTTAAAGATTCACTATATTGAAATTAATAACCTCCATATTAATCCGGTATATTATCGTGAATTGCTACAGAATGTGGAGGAGCACAGTTTTGGAATCACTAATTTAAGGAATGTAGTGCATAAAGCTTCCCTTCCGAACTAGAATTAGGAAGCATGTTGCCATGAACGCAACTCTAATCACACGTGATGGACTATCCAGCTGCAATGCTCTTCATTTTCAATTAATAAATGTAGATGACATTACACGCTCACTTCATACAGGGTCCCCAAGGAAAGCCGGGAATTCCAGGCCTGCCCGGAGCTGACGGAGCACCAGGACACCCTGGAAATCCTGGACTGCCAGGAGCTAAAGGGGACATCGGCTCTCCGGGACCTCAAGGGCCCATAGGATTCCCCGGCTCGCGGGGAGTGAAGGGGGACGAGGGGAAGCGAGGAAGTGCTGGTGACAAGGGGGATAAGGGCGACAGGGGCGTGGACGGCGAGAAGGGCGACATCGGGATGAAGGGCGAGCGAGGGCCCGGCGGACCGTCCGGGATTCCGGGCCTGGAGGGCCCAGAAGGACCTAAGGTATGTGATGTCTATCTCATCTCTGTGTCCTAATATTAACAAAAGTATTTTGAAAACATATAAATGAATGTAATCCTTTATCAAACTGAAATTTCTTTCAAACTACAAGGATGTTAAGAAATGTACAAAGAATAACAAGATAACGATAACTGCAGAAAACCTGCACTACAGATACTTGAACAATGATCTTCACGAAAATGAACCCAGGTTTCTTTACTTAGATGACAATAAAATAATGAAACAATAATAATAGAAGAAGGTGTCAAATTCTTTAAGAAGCTCTATCCAAAACTCGGCTTATAGCCTACGTCACAAATGCATGTGATCGAGATAGAATCCTGGCTTCTTAGATGGTAAAGTGTAGTAAGTTATGTATGCAAAAATTCTCTGAAATATGCATACAAATATAGGTCATTCTTTTCTCGTAAAACCTACCTGCGAGTGAGGGGAAAAGAAAGTTGACTGGGAAACTTGCCTCTTTCGCTACGCTCACACTTGCAGCTAGCTAGCTAACTTACCCTCACCATAAGGTTCTATGAGTTACGGCGAATGCATCCACTTGGTTTCACGAGATATGGTCTATACAATGCATAAAAATATATTTAGATGCAAAACAAATATTCGACTGCCAAATATTCGAGTGGCCAAAATTTGTATAAGCAATTCTTTTGGCATTATTAACACGGTGGAAGAAAAAAATTTAATTTTTTTATCTGCCCCCATCAGAACGTTTGCTTGTGAGTTTTCGCCATATTACCTGACATTCGTCTTACGGTTGAGGAAAACCTCGAAAATATCCCAACCAGTTAATTAGCCCAAGCAGGACTCGTATACCTTCGTACTAGCATTATAGTGCGAGGGGGCACGAAGTACTGAATGTAAACATAACTTCAAAACGTGACGGCATTAATGGAATAGATTATAGAAGCTGCCTCTTATGCGTTGTTAAAGACTTTATGACACTGTTTTTAAAGACAAGTTCTGAAGCTGAAAAATAAGATCTACTCCTATAACCGCAAGTGTGTTCGAACCCTGTAACTTAAATTGGAATTTATTGAAACACAGCGATCGCTACCCGCTACTGTGCTTGCTGATAATTTATAATGACAACATCGCACCCCGCGGTGAAGGCGCTCCTCCATGCAAGTGAATAATGGCATAACGCGCATCACATTCCGCGAACCCAGGGCGCCGTGGAATGATCACTATCAGATGTTTGTGCAATCGATTGCTCCGATATTGGAGTTCACTAAGCCAACCATTGATTGCAGGCTGAGGCACACGGCAATCAGGAACCACTGAACCAGTGCGTGTCTACACGAAGGACGACAGTTTCTTGTCTAAGAGCTATTCTAGAAACTATGTTCACTATTATTATTATTACTATTATTATTAATTTAGTTAATACGGTTGTATCTAAATATTAAGGTGTTTTTATTGACATTAAAAAAGCTTTTCATACTGTGACTCACTTTATATACTTACTTACTGGCTTTTAAGGAACCCGGAGGTTCATTGCCGCCCTCACATAAGCCCGCCATTGGTCCCTATCCTGAGCAAGATTAATCCGGTCCCTACCATCATATCCCACCTCCCTCAAATCCATTTTAATATTATCTTCCCATCTACGTCTCGGCCTCCCTAAAGGTCTTTTTCCCTCCGGCCTCCCAACTAACACTCCATATGCATTTCTGGATTCGCCCATACGTGCTACATGCCCTGCCCATCTCAAACGTCTGGATTTAATGTTCCTAATTATGTCAGGTGAAGAATACAATGCGTGCAGTTCTGTGTTGTGTAACTTTCTCCATTCTCCTGTAATTTCATCTTTCTTAGACCCAAATATTTTCCTACGCACCTTATTCTCAAACATCCTTAACCTATGTTCCTCTCTCAAAGTGAGAGTCTAAGTTTCACAACCATACAGAAGAACCGGTAATATAACTGTTTTATAAATTCTAACTTTCAGATTTTTTGACAGCAGACTGGATGATAAAAGCTTCTCAACCGAATAATAACAGGCATTTCCCATATTTATTCTGCGTTTAATTTCCTCCCGAGTGTCATTTATATTTGTTACTGTTGCTCCAAGATATTTGAATTTTTCCACCTCTTCGAAGGATAAATTTCCAATTTTTATATTTCCATTTCGTACAATATTCTGGTCACGAGACATAATGATATACTTTGTCTTTTCGGGATTTACTTCCAAACCTTGATGACATTATTACCATTAAAAATGTGAATATTATTATAGTGGATGCCATGATGTATTTGTAACTTATTATACAGATTGATGCTTTATTGATGATATGAAAGTGAAAGCTTTTGATGTTATATAAGTAGGAGTAGAGAATATCTGAAGTTAGATCTTCATTTCTATAATATTTACTGAGTGACGGCTATATAGTAGTCTATACAAAACTTAAGTAGGATAATATTGTTATTAAAAATGAAATATTATTATAGTTATTAATCAAGTGGTATAGGTCTTTTCCATATATTTAATGAAACTCAAGAAGTGAAGATGTAGAGGTTCAATAAAAAATATTTAGCACAAAGAAAACCATTCAGAGGGATATGTTTTATTATTATGGAAGCAAATAACTTCCAAAATGTCTGTATTCTTCAATGGAAATAATTTTGAAAAAATTTAATTTGAACTTCTAATGAACTTAGTTTGCAGCATTTGCTGCACAAGCCACTAATTATTATTAATTTACTTAATAGGCTTGTATCTAAATATTTAGGAGTTTTTATTGACATTAAAAAAGCTTTTGATACTGTGAATCATTTTATAATATTAGAAAAATTAAATAAGATAAGAATTAATAGAATTATTTTGAAATTCTTTGCTTCTAACCTTAGTAACAGAACACTTGTAACCAAAATTGATAATGAGTTCAGTAGCGCTCGAAATATTAATATTGGTGTCCCACAGGGAACTGTCGTCGGTCCTATTTTGTTTTAATAAATAGAGTGAGTCGTAAGTAATGTCATTAATTTCAGGAGGTTGTTCTTTGAGATATTTCGAACAAAAAACTTTAATACAATTTTGCTCGTCCTTGCTTCTTTTTCCGAGATGAAAATTATTTTATATTAAACATTTCATAGCATGTTTTGGGAAAGCCATTGATTGAATTTCCAATATGGTCAATCAATTTAAGACAGCATTGTATTATGATAATAAATTATCGAAAGAATTTTAGTTTTGTCCTTTAAATGAAATTTAATTATTGCATCTCTGCACATAGTGTGTTGGACATTGTGCCACTGTCACACATCTGTGACAGTGCATGAGGGTTGGCCACTAAAGGGGAACTAGAGGTGGAACTTAAACTGAGAGCTGGAATTCGGTGTGGCTTAGTGGATAAAGCAGAAAATTATGGTGAAACCCGTATACATAAGTTATGGTACACCATAACTAATATAAATGTTGATGACAAATAAATATCTATCTAGTGGATAAAGCGTCAGCACATAGATCTGAATACCCGGGTTCGAGTCCCGGTGCAGGAGAGAATTTTTCTCCGCTCCATCCATCCTTCACTATCATACTTGTTAAAATTACCATTCAATACATGCCTAACACATGTAACGTAATAAAAAATTTGCTATTTTAATACCTACTGAGATTATCTTTCGAAAGTATAAATGAAACGAATACAAGATTATAAAAAACGTAACTGAACGAGAACAGCAAGGGACAGGCAGGCCTGGAAAAGACTGGAAGAAATTACGAACACTGTGTAAACTGTGTATAGTTGTGTATTGTTTATATAGTTATTTTGTGTGTGTCAGTTTGGATAGTTTGATTCCGTGTATAGTTGGTATAGTCCATGTATTTAGTTAGTATAATTTTTGTGTTCAATTGTATGGTTTTGTGTGTTTTTTAGTTTGAATAGTTTGATTCCGTGGATAGTTGGTATAGTCCATGTACGGTATTTAGTTAGTATAATTTTTGTGTTCAATTGTATGGTTTTGTGTGTTTTTTAGTTTGAATAGTTTGATTCCGTGGATAGTTGGTATAGTCCATGTATTTAGTTAGTATAATTTTTGTGTTCAATTGTATGGTTTTGTGTGTTTTTTAGTTTGAATAGTTTGATTCCGTGGATAGTTGGTATAGTCCATGTATTTAGTTAGTATAATTTTTGTGTTCAATTGTATGGTTTTGTGTGTTTTTTAGTTTGAATAGTTTGATTCCGTGTATAGTTGGTATAGTCCATGTATTTAGTTAGTATAATTTTTGTGTTCAATTGTATCGTTTTTGTGCCTTTAGTTTAGATAGTTTGTGTGTTTAGGCTGTACAATTTATGTGTGCAACTGGTATAGGTTTTTGTGTATTTAGTTTGTGTGTGAGTGAAGGCTGTGTATGGTTGAGTTTGTGTATTTTTTTTTTCTTTTTTATCGTGTGTTTAGTGTGAACAGTTGTGTTCAGATTATAATTTATGTGTTCAGTTTGCATAGTTTTTGTGGATGTTTAGTTTGCATAATTTATGTGTTTAGTCTGTATAGTTTTTTGTGGATGTTTAGTTTGCATAATTTATGTGTTTAGTCTGTATAGTTTTTCGTGGATGTTTAGTTTGCATAATTTATGTGTTTAGTCTGTATAGTTTTTCGTGGATGTTTAGTTTGCATAATTTATGTGTTTAGTCTGTATAGTTTTTCGTGGATGTTTAGTTTGCATAATTTATGTGTTTAGTCTGTATAGTTTTTCGTGGATGTTTAGTTTGCATAATTTATGTGTTTAGTCTGTATAGTTTTTCGTGGATGTTTAGTTTGCATAATTTATGTGTTTAGTCTGTATAGTTTTTCGTGGATGTTTAGTTTGCATAATTTATGTGTTTAGTCTGTATAGTTTTTCGTGGATGTTTAGTTTGCATAATTTATGTGTTTAGTCTGTATAGTTTTTCGTGGATGTTTAGTTTGCATAATTTATGTGTTTAGTCTGTATAATTTTTCGTGGATGTTTAGTTTGCATAATTTATGTGTTTAGTCTGTATAGTTTTTCGTGGATGTTTAGTTTGCATAATTTATGTGCTTAGTCCGTATAGTTTTTTGTGGATGTTTATTTTGCATAATCTATGTGTTTAGTCTGTATAGTTTTTTGTGGATGTTTAGTTTGCACAATTTATGTATTTAGTCTGTATAGTTTTTTGTGGATGTTTATTTTGCATAACCTATGTGTTTAGTCTGTATAGTTTTTTGTGGATGTTTATTTTGCATAATTTATGTGTTTAGTCTGTATAGTTTTTTGTGGATGTTTATTTTGCATAATCTATGTATTTAGTCTGTATAGTTTTTTGTGGATGTTTAGTTTGCATAATCTATGTATTTAGTCTGTATAGTTTTTTGTGGATGTTTATTTTGCATAATCTATGTGTTTAGTCTGTATAGTTTTTTGTGGATGTTTAGTTTGCATAATCTATGTGTTTAGTCTGTATAGTTTTTTGTGGATGTTTATTTTGCGTAATTTATGTGTTTAGTCTGTATAGTTTTTTGTGGATGTTTATTTTGCATAATCTATGTATTTAGTCTGTATAGTTTTTTGTGGATGTTTAGTTTGCATAATCTATGTATTTAGTCTGTATAGTTTTTTGTGGATGTTTATTTTGCATAATCTATGTGTTTAGTCTGTATAGTTTTTTGTGGATGTTTATTTTGCATAATCTATGTGTTTAGTCTGTATAGTTTTTTGTGGATGTTTAGTTTGCATAATCTATGTATTTAGTCTGTATAGTTTTTTGTGGATGTTTATTTTGCATAATCTATGTGTTTAGTCTGTATAGTTTTTTGTGGATGTTTATTTTGCATAATTTATGTGTTTAGTCTGTATAGTTTTTTGTGGATGTTTATTTTGCATAATCTATGTGTTTAGTCTGTATAGTTTTTTGTGGATGTTTATTTTGCATAATCTATGTGTTTAGTCTGTATAGTTTTTTGTGGATGTTTATTTTGCATAATCTATGAATTTAGTCTGTATAGTTTTTCGTGGATGTTTAGTTTGCATAATTTATGCGTTTAGTCAGTATAGTTTTTCGTGTTTAGTTAGTATAATTTGTTTATGTGTTTAGTGTGTAAGTGTATAGTGTAAGCTCTCTTGGACTGGCTCCCCAAGTGTAGCAGACCTTCAGCTCACCCTACACTCCTGTAGGAGGCCGTTGCCCTTATGGCATTTCAGGCTTTTCGTATTTCGTAAGACGAAAGTTGTCGGTGTCGGTAAAAAATAATATTGCGCTAGAATAACAAAGAAAAACAGAGCAAAAGCAAAAGAAAATCTGGTATGAAAAATGATCAAAACAGGCAGTATAAACTTACAGTTACTTTTATTTGCAAACTGCTTTGTAAAACAGAATAGCAATAATCTCTGGCTGTTTCACTTCTCAATAGGAAAGAACGTATTTTAATCCACGAATAAATAATTATGGCTGCCTTGATGTCTACCTATTTAATTTTTATTCTTTCAAGGGTTTTGAAGGTCCTCGAGGAGAAAGTGGACCACCAGGACCGACAGGCGAAAAGGGAAAATTAGGAATTCCGGGATTTGCTGGATATCCTGGTCCTCCCGGGGAAAAAGGCGACAAGGGCTCCGAAGGCAAGAACGGCCAGCCAGGAGAGAAGGGAGATCGTGTAAGTACAGTACACAGCATGATTGGGTACCAACCCTAGGGCCACGCGCTATGAATAGTAAACTGCAGACATCGATTTCAAGGCGCAGGTTTCGCTAGTGTTAAAGGCCTAACAATAATTACGAAATAACAGCAAGCCAAACAAACACTAAATCAAACATTCACGCAATCAAATATTCATTTAAGTATTCATTCAAACGTCATTCATTAATGCATTCAATAAATTATTTACTCAATCACATCCATTCATTCAAACATTCAACAACTATACATTCATTCATTCATTCACTCAAAAATTCACTTAATCAATCATTGAATCACTCAATCAAACATTCATTCATTAATGTGTTCAGTAAAACATTCACTCAATCAGATATTCAAGTATCATTCATTCAAACATTCATTCATTCACTCAAACATTGCATCACTCATTCATTTATTTAAACATACATCCATTCGCCCATTCATTTATCAAAACATTAATTCATTCATTCACTCGTCCATTCAAACACTCATTCCCACAATCAATCAATCAATCAATAAATCAACCAATCAAACATTAATTAAATGAATCAAAACTATGCATTCACTCAAACATTCACTTAATCAGTCATTCAATCACTCAATCAAAACATTCATTCATTAATGTGTTCAGTAAAACATTCACTCAATTAGACATTCACGCATCATTCATTCAAACATTCAATCATGCATTCATTTGTTCAAACATTCATTCTTCACTCAAACAAACATTCAATCACCCATTCATTTATTTAAAAATTCATTCATTCATTCGCCCATCTATTTATCCAAACATTCATTCAATCAATCAAATATTCACTCATTCAATGAATTAACCATTCATAAACCAAACTTTCACTCAATCAATCAATAAAATATTGACTCATTCAATCAGTAATCATGCACTTATTCAATCAATAAAATAATACAGAATTAAGTTCACTACCTGAAAAATAAAACAAAATAAAATAATCATAAAACTGTAATTATAAGATTTAATCTACAACATTAATAAAAGCATCAATTCATTCACTCAATCAAACATTCAATCATTCATTCACTCAAACATTTAATCAATCAAACATTCAATCATTCATTTACCCAATCATTCATTCATTTAATCGTACATTAATTCATTCATTTATTCAGTCAGTCATTAATTTATTCACTTAATCGAACATTCATTATTCACTCAAACATTCATCATCCATGTCGCAACAATGAAGTACGTTTGAATATCATAACATGACGCTGAGTAGACACATGCAATGCTTAACTGCACGCTTTCAAAACGAATTGAATTAGTCTCCATATTAATTCCATATTTTGTCTGCAGGGCAACCCAGGACTTCAGGGAGAGCGCGGAGAAGCAGGGCCGAGGGTAAGTGGCTTTACAAGAGTCAACAAAGTTCTCCGCTTTTTCTGCGTCAAGAACATGGAATCTTTTGTTTCCATCCTTCAGAGAAAGGACGAATGTCCTTCATCTTGTCACTGTCTTGTACGCTCCGTGTTGGCTAGTAAACTGGACAGACAGACTGCCATGGCGAGACTCTTGCTCAGGCCTGGGTTCGAATCTCACTTGGGCTTATTAACTGGTAGGATTGTTTGAAGATCAAGTGTACGTTCCACCCTTAGCTGCCAATCTCGCTGAGCTCAGAAACCCAATCACCGCCGCAGTGGAGTTAGTGACGCTGGATGTGTTGCAGCGAGTTTGGCAAGAAATTGAGTTCAAGAGGGATGTCTGTCACATTTATTTATTAATTTACTTATGTACTTATTTATTTATTTACTTACTTATTTATTTATTTATTTACTTACTTGCTTACTTACTTACTTAGTTATTTATTTATTTATTTACTTATTTATTTATTTACTTACCTACTTGCTTACTCATTTATTTATTTTTTATTTATTTACTTACTTGCTTACTTACTTATTTATTTATTTATTTACTTAGTTATTTATTTATTTACTCACTTAGTTATTTATTTATTTATTTACTTACTTACTTAATTGCTTATTTATTTATTTACTTGCTTACTTACTTACTTAGTTATTTATTTATTTACTTATTTACTTACTTACTTGCTTACTTACTTATTTATTTATTTATTTACTTAGTTACTTACTTAGTTATTTATTTATTTACTTTTGCTTACATATTTATTTATTTACTTATTTATTTATTTACTTATTTACTTACTTACTTGCTTACTTACTTATTTATTTATTTATTCACTTATTTACTTACTTACCTATTTATTTATTTATTTATTTACTTATTTATTTACTTACTTGCTTATTTATTTATTTATTTATTTACTTACTTAGTTATTTATTTATTTATTTACTTATTTATTTATTTACTTACTTGCTTGCTTACTTACTTACATATTTATTTATTTATTTATTTATTTATTTATTTACTTACTTGCTTGCTTACTTACTTACGTATTTATTTATTTATTTATTTATGTACTTATTTGTGTACTTATTTATTTATTTATTTACTTACTTGCTTACTTACTTACATATTTATTTATTTATTTATTTATTTACTTATTTATTTATTTTATTGCTAGTAAGTTTGAAATGAATACCAGTTAATAAATACAATGAAAGATAAACTAGCCCACTCCTGAATGAGTAAGACTCGTGCACAGGACCAGCGGAAGTCACACTGAACCACACTGAGTGAAAACCTGATCAGTTTTGCTATTACATGGCATTAAAACCAAATCTGTGCGTTTTCTAAATACATTTCTATAAGTTTACAAAGTTGTATACTTCTTCTGGAATCAAAAATTGCAAAAATCATAGCTCAGAATAATTTGCGTTGGCGATTGTGCGAAACAATATGTACTCGAGTTTAGCTAAAATCAGTTTTCGAGAGATACAAATAATTTGTATAACTGTAATTTTTCACGGAGAAATTTTAAAATTACTTTGACATGATCTAATTAAAATTTCAACAATGTCAGGAATTATTCCCGCGAATCCTATATAGAAATATTTTCCGTTAAATTCTATTAATACCAAACATTTAGCTACGGAACTTCGTTAAACCAATCTTCTTAGGCAAGAATACCTGCGTAGAACCTTTGCCTGCTGATCCGCTAGGGCGTGGGTTCGATTCCCGCCTGGGCTGTTTTTTTAGTAGGTTATTTTACGACACTTTTTCAACACCTAGGTTATTTAGCGTCTGAATGAGATGAGGGTGATAATGCCGGTGAAATGAGTCCGGGGTCCAGCACCGAAAGTTACCCAGCATTTGCTCATATTGGGTTGAAGGAAAATCTCGGAAAAAACCTTAACCAGGTAACTTGCCCCAATCGGGAATCGAACCCGGGTCACCTGGTTTCGCGGCAGACGCGCTAGCCGTTACTCCACAGGTGTAGCCTGGGCTGTTACCTGGTTCTGTTTCTTTTCGAGGTTTTCCTCAACTAAATGACGAATCTTTCAATCATATCGCCGCTAAATAACCAAGTAGCTGATACAGCGTCGTTTAATAGCCAACTAAAAATCTTCCCAATTCATTCCTATCGCAGAATGTATTTCACAAGATGGCGGTGCCGTAAGAGTATGTACGATACATACAGTTTTCTTCCGTTCTTTTCCACCGTGGTAAAACAGTGAACTATGAAACCTGGTGAAATACTGTACTAGCAGAGGAAACTCAAAATTCTGATAAGCCCGACTCTAATACTATTTTCCCCACGGTATATTCCAAGCGGGTGTTCGCGGTATCTGAACCCGGTGTTTTCCTGTAATTCCGATGCATTAACTATGCAGCAAACGGTAAACTGGTTAAAACCAACACGACAAACAATACTAAAATATACCACAACACGATTTTATGTAAATAAATTGAACATATTCATTTCAAATTTAGCGAGCTTATACAAAACACAATGTCGATACGGGGACTGTTACTGATGTCATGGGACATTTTATTTACATTAAAAACAAGCATAATTTATTAATTCTACAAAACTGATTTTTCGTTACTCCTACATGTTACAAGCATATATTTACAGGTCACAATAACGTAAATGTTTTAGAATATTTTTTTCTCTCTCCCTTCCTCTCTTTTTCAAATTTTGTACCATCCAGGTCTTATTGTAAAGGAGCCACAGTTCGAACCTTTCCCAAGGCAAAAGTGTGTGATGCTCTCGTGTGAATCTTCTTACTGACCTCACGTCACAAGAGATCCGCCATGTTTATGCCTTCCAAAAATTTCCAGACGTGAATTTAGACCAAGAAATTCTAAGCGCTACAGAAAGAAAACATCTTATAGAGAACCAGTATTTAATTCATCCATAGTTTTCTGGCCAAGGTTAGGTGTTTCACTGCAAAACCCAGTATTCTCAAATCTTCAATCTTTTTCGCCTTCATCTTTGTCTCCTCATATTATCCACATATCTTAATGTCGTCTATCATCTGATATCTTCTTCAGCCCCGAACTCTTCTCCCGTTCACCATTCCTTCCAGTGCATCCTTCAGCAGGCAGTTTCTTCTCGGCCAGTGACCCAACCAATTTCTTTTTCTTTTCCTGATCAGTTTCAGCATCATTCTTTCTTCACCCACTCTTTCCAACACAGTTTCATTTCTTATTCTGTCTGTCCACTTCACACGTTCCATTCTTCTCCATATCCACATTTCAAATGCTTCTAGTCGCTTCTCTTCACTTTGTCGTAATATCGATGTTTCCGCCCCATACAATGCCACACTCCACAAAACCACTTCACTAGCCTCTTCCTTAATTCTTTCTCCAGATGTCCGCAGAAGATGCTCCTTTTTCTATTAAAAGCTTCCTTTGCCATTGCTATCCTCCTTTTGACTTCCTGGCAGCAGCTCATGTTACTGCTTAATAGTACACCCCAAGTATTTGAAGCTGTCCACTTGCTCTACTGCCTCATTTAGAATTCGCAAGTTTACCTTCTTTATTTTTCTTCCGATGACCATGGTCTTCGTCTTGTTTGCATTTATCTTGATCCCATACTGCTCACAGCTGTCATTCAGCTCCAGTAGCAAATCGTTTAGTATCATCTCCTCTTCTGCTAACAACGCCATATTATCAGGAAACCTTATACACTTTATTGTTTTTCCTCCTACTATCACTCCTCCCATGTTCTATAAACAGTTATTTACTAAATCCTCCAAGTAGATGCTGAACAGGGTAGATGATAAATGGCACCCTTGTCGTACTCCTCTCCCTATTTCACTTTCCTTTGACATTTCTTCTCCTATCCTGACTTTTGTCCGTTGTTTCAAATGGTATTTGTGATTAGTTAATCTTTAAGTACCAATGTCTGAATCTACCAATGTCATTATCTATGTTTAATTTATTTGCTGTGTGTTACAGGGATTTCGAGGTTCGAGAGGTAGAAGAGGGCTCGAAGGAATTCCTGGGCCGAAGGTAATACATTCTCATTGGAATACAGTTATGACTACAACCCCAAATAGGTATATGTTGTAACTGATAAAATGTTTTTGTAATAGGGAGATACTGGTCAACCGGGACCACCTGGACCTCAAGGAGAAACTGGACCACAGGGTCCTGAAGGACCCCGAGGATTTGCAGGGCCACAAGGACCTCCTGGAAACAATGGAAAGGATGGAGTACAAGGACCGCCTGGCGAGAGGGGCCCTCCGGTAATAACGCTTCCGCAACAAAATGTAGTGCCTGGAGAAAATTATTATTTTTTAAGAAAAGCGTCTGATGAAATATTTAATCAATTATATCGAAGAAGAACGTCATCATTTACACGAAGACAGTTATTCGAGTAATTTTAAATCCTCTCTAGAACATAAAATTTGAAAAATATTTTAATATAGGCCCTATACTGGGTGACGCAGATAAAAGTAGTCCGCCTCCGGTTTGAATGCGAATGCGATATTTTGACTGCTTGAAATTCCACTATCGTATTCTATCCTATCATATCATAACGAAATGAGTAAATAGCTACAACAATGGACAATTTTATGCAATAATCTATTGTTGGCATTCTTCTTGTCAGTATTTCGTCAATCATCAGTCGAATTACACGTGTCTGTTCGCATTCTGCAAAATGACTTACTCAATTAGGGTTGCCAACCCTCCCGATTTCCTGGGATCTCCAGTATTGGCCCCTAATTTTTAACAGTCTCCCCGCTACAGTATTTTTCTTCTCTTCGAGAATTTTTCTCCCTTATTATTTCAATGTAAAAATCATTATTCTAAACATTTCATTTTGCCGTGAATGATGACTGTTTATATGATGAATTTTGTTGTTCAAGAGATACATTGAAATGTGCAGTATTTTTGGAAGGTAATGCTTGCAGAAAATGGGTCCAAAATCAAACAACATTAAGACCATAATTTTGAAAAAAAAAAAAAAAAAAAAAAAAAAAAAACTCGTTAGTTTTGTTTTATGCATACCAAGTAGTAATGCTCATACAAAGAGGGTGTTTCACCTCATTAACAATAATTGGACTGATGTTCGAAACAGAAGCACGACACATCTAATCAAATCAGAGCTGCAAACTGCAAATGACTTCAACTATTACGAGAGAGAAGATCTGTCTCAAAGTACTCTTAATTTAAGCCTAGCTGCCGAACTCTACAATAAAGTTGCTTTTTAGTAACTGAACTGAATAATTTGCCAATTTTCTACGTGGAATTTTGTCGATTTCTTAATCTCCCGTATTTTCCTAAAAAAAAGTTGGCAACTCTATACTCAATATAAGGAAGAGTGGAAATTGTGGAAGCGTATGCGAGAATAGATTCGATTAAGGAAACCGGCAAAATTTTCACGGACAAGTTTCCGAATACAGAACAACCGGCAAAGAGAGCAATACAGAGTTTGGTTAAAAAGTGGCGCGCTAAGGGGTCTGTGCAGGTATATCTGAACATGATTAACGTGCACAGCTGCGTAGTGATGTGCAAGCAGCCACTTTCAACATCTTCTATAAAACATTAGTCATTTGCTGCACTTCGCTTCTGTATTTTTTTTCCTTACTCTATGTAAAATAAAATTAAAAAATTGAAAATTTGAAATTTGAAATAAATAAAATACTTACACGAGCTACTTTTATCTCCGACACCCTGTACAATAGATTACAATTTTATAAAAACGGAATGAAATAAAATAGAAAGGAACAAAAAGAGAATAACACATAGGGACAGACGTGGACAAATTATTAGCAAAATTGAAGATTTTTATTATATATTTTTACAAAATATAATTCTTCAATTTAGACTACAGTTGACATTTTTGCGTATTTCCAAATTATTAGCAAAATTGAAGATTTGTTTTGTATATTTTTATAAAATTTAACTCTTCAATTTGGACTACATTTTATATTTTTGCATATTTACAAATTATTAGCAAAACTGAAGGTTTTTATTATGTATTTTTACAAAATTCGATTCTTCAATTTGGAATACAGTTGACATTTTGGATATTTCCAAATTATTAGCAAAACTGAAGATTTTTATTTTATAGTTTTACAAAATTTGACTGTTCAATTTAGACTAGTTGACATTTTTGCTAATTTACAAATTATTAACAAAATTGAAGATTATTATATATTTTTACAAAATTTAACTCTTCAATTTAAACTACAGTTGACATTTTTGCATATTTCTGTCTACTGTAATGATAGAAATATGCAAAATTGTCAACTGTAATCTAAATTGAAAAGTCAAATTTTGTAAACAGAATTATCATAAAAATCGTCAATTTTGTTAATAATTTGTCCACGTCTGTATAACAAAATAGACTATAAACAGGATGAAAGGTGAATAATTTCGAGGGAAAAATTGTTCAAATTAACTTTACAGGGAGTTATACCTGAAAGCTTGGTTTGCAGGATGAAAGGTGTTCAATGGCAGTAACTTTACAAGATAAATCTTTAAGACCACGTCCACAAATTTCACTTAGAACGTCTTTGCTCCCCATGTACTGCAGTTCGGCACACGGTTTGTCTGCTACGCAGAATTCAACCATTTCTTTTCTTTTCAGGGAGAGCCGGGTCCCATAGGACCTGCTGGGGCACCTGGAGTTGTCGGACCGCCGGGCCCTACAGGAGAACCGGGGCCTGTGGGCGAGCCAGGTACCCCTGGACAACCCGGTCACCCAGGAGAGCCGGGACACCCGGGGGAATCGGGGAAAGAGGGACAGCCAGGGCCGGCTGGGCCACAAGGAAAGCCTGGCCCTCCGGGTGGACCCGGACTACCTGGATTTCCCGGAGAGAGGGGGCATCCGGGGCTGCCGGTAAGTGGTTATACACCGCACGTGTCAAACTGGCAGGTATCTTTCATTAGGGCGTATTTCTCGGGCTTAAATATTTTCCTGCTACTGCAAGATTATGGAGAGATCGTCTGACATCGTTCTTTTTAAAGTTCAGACATATCTTAAGGTTAGGTAATAACAGACTCCTGTTCTTATAATAGACATTTATAAGCTGTATTAAAACTTGAGCAGACAGTTTTAAATGACCAAACATTGATTTTTAATTATGTTTCCAGGAAAAAAAAAAATAGGCAAAAAGGGTAATATTCGAGCTCTAATTATTATATTTATTATATTTATTATTATTATTATTATTATTATTATTATTATCATTACTGCTATTTCTTTTCTTTTTCTCGTATTTGTGTTATAAGTGCTCTTCAGTGTTCTCTTTTGATTCCGTTGATCCTCTATTGGACTTTCATGTAATTTGCGTTATTTACTGTCATATTCGCTATCTGGTAGGATAAAAGAGAATGCCCAATGGCCTGAATCTTGTGAGATTAGATGAATAAATAAATAGGTAAATAAATAAATGAATAAATAAATAAATACATAAGAAAGTAAATAAATAAATAGGCAAATAAATAAGCAAGTAAATAAATAAATAAGAAAATAAATAAATAATAACGTAAATAAGTTAAATAAATAAGAAAATAAATAAGCAAATAAATAAATAAATAATAACGTAAATAAGTTAAATAAATAAGAAAATAAATAAGCAAATAAATAAATAGGCAAATAAATAACCAAGTAAATAAATAAATAAGAAAATAAATAAATAATAACGTAAATAAATAAATAAGAAACTCAATAAATAAGCAAATAAATAAATAGTAAAGTAAATAAATAAGTAAATAATTAAATAAGAAAGTAAATAAATAGGCAAATAAATAAATAAATAGGCAAATAAATAAGTAAATAAGCAAATAAATAAATGAGAAAGTAAATGAAAACCAAATAAATAAATAAGAAACTCAATAAATAAGTAAATAAATAAATAGGAAAGTAAATAAATAAGTAAATAATTAAATAAGAAAGTAAATAAATAAATAGGCAAATAAATAAGTAAATAAGCAAAAAAATAAATAAGAAAGTAAATGAAAAACCAAATAAATAAATAAGCAAATAATTAAATAAGAAAGTAAATAAATAAGCAGATAAATCAATTAGTAAATAAATAAGAAACTACATAAATAAGCAAGTAAATAAATAGTAATTCAAGTAAATCAGTAAATAAATAAAAAATAAAGAAATAAGCAAATAAATAAATTAGAAAGTAAATAAATGAATGAGAATGTAAATAAATAAGTAAATAAATAAATCAGAAAGTAAATAAATAAGCAAATAAGTAAATAAGAAAGTAAGTAGATAAACATATAAATAAAGAAGCAAATAAATAAGTAAATAAATAAGGCTGCAAGGTGGGAACTTTTATGATGTTGTCTATGATAATTAGACCGTAGAGCTTGCCGTAACCACATTACGTTACTTGTCGCATTTAAATTTGGGTGGAAATTTAGAACTACAGAGAGAACTATCGTAACTTCAACATCTTTATCTTCTTTATCAAGGCTTATGACTATTTGATGGAATTTTTGTACACCCTGTATAAATAGGACGTAGTAATACGTCATGTGTATGTAAGTTAATGACCACATTCCGCATGTTTGCCGTGTGTTGGTTTGTGAAAAATATCCACTTCAAGTCAAGCGACGTACAGAATGCTTAATAATGCAGAGAGTAATATTATGGATTCTCAGACATTCAAACGTGCACTTCCTTGCCTTGTTTTATTTAAAAGTATAATTACTGTATGCATTATAGAAACAAATTTCCGGTCATAAATTTTTAGAGCGAAAGTGGAAACGAAGGGTCAAAAATATTCAGCTCAAAAAGTTCTCAAGATAAACAAGTATGAAGTCCACGACACAACTTGGCACATAGGAATCTCACAGAGCTCGAACCCGTGATTTAAACGAGTTTCTTCTTACATATTTTTCTCCTTATTAATCTTTGTTACCACCTAATGGCCTGTTCTATTTATATTTAGAGACTATACTTCGATTAAAATTCCTTCGGATTAGATAGTTGACGACGGCACTTTATAACAAGTTAATAACATTTAAAATATCATTCCTTCGAGTTATTTCAGGTCTTGTAGGTGATACACATGTCAAAAGTATCAAATTACATTTCAATAGCCTATAAGCTGTTCAAAGTATTACATAGTTGAGACATGAGATTGTTATCTACAGGGCATGCCGGGTCTGAAAGGCGATATGGGTCCAATTGGGGCGCCAGGACCTCACGGAGATAAAGGACAGCAAGGAGAACTTGGAAAGGAAGGACCTCCTGGGCCAGAGGGTAGGAAAGGACCTCAAGGACCTCCCGGTCCATCTGGTGCAAAAGGCGAGAGGGTAAGCAAAAGGACAGCTTTTACTCTTGAAATAACTGAACGCTGTAGGGTTCAATAGAATGTATAGCCTAGCCCAATTCAGAAAATTAATACCTCTGCAAGAAGTCAAACCGCCAGTCTTGATATACCTACTGTGTTGGCTGATAATTCATTGTCCTTAATGTTTCTAGCAGCCTTCAGTTAGGGTCTAAGAAATGAGGGATATTTTGATCAGTGTTTATTATAATTTACCTGTTTACAGTAGCCAGAGTCTACGTGTGGTCGTTGATGAACACTTTTAATGCTGGTGTTAGTTCGTTTATTTAACATATTAAGTATAATGTAATTTCAATAAATACCATGACTACTGCATATGTGATTATCCATGACGGTCAAAGTATTTCTCGTCCTGACAGAAACCTAACATTATGGAACTATATAACAGACAATATTACTCTTAATGGAAAATAAACCATTAAGAACTTTTGTGTGTTGTTATGGCATATTAAGCTGATAAGTTCATTTCCCTTATTTTACAGGAGAGCAGTTTTAAAGTTGATTCTTTCAGGAAAAATCAGGGATACATTAGAAGGAATATTTTTAATAGTATTAGTGTTAGCTACTAATGGCACTAGACATGCCATGTTCTGCAATAACGTTAAAAACATTATTTTGCAATATATCTAAACAACAAAATATTCTTCCTGATATTGTACTTATCACCTTCTACCATAACGCCACAGTCTTGAGTACCAAAAATTGGTGAAATTCATTTTTTTTTTCTCAACAATGAATAAATCTGTAACCTTGAAATGTTGTACGCTCAATATACGCCATTTCTGCAATTGTATCCTACTATTTTCATATTTAGTATAACTATTTCCGTCACAGGTAATTAGCAATTTAAAATGGCAGCTCCATTTTGTGCATTGAAATGCCGTTTCCCTGATAATTTCTACAAATATCAATATTTCTGTGTGATTCTTTTGTATTTATTCCTGAATGCCATATGAACAACATGACCTAGAAACTTTGAAATATCTTCACAAGAAATATTTATTTTAATTTCTATTTTAAAGTTATTTTTAATTATTGTATTAGTTAAAAATATGAAAAATAAACTATAGAGTTAAAGCAATAGTTCTAGGTAGGGCTCGTGAAATTATGCTAATGAGATCAAACCACGAGTGCAATTTAATAAGATTATTCAACGAATAAAATTAAATAACTTACAAAACCAAATTACTTACGTAAATGATGATAATTACTATAAAATACAACAATAAGACATTATTATGTTTCCTTGTAATGGAGTTCAAAAACAAACTGCTATCTATCACGGCATACTAGATACTGTTGCCAACTACTCAGAGCGGAAATAACAAACAACAATGCTTAACCTCAAAAGTAAGACAAGCTGAAATGTTACATTAACAGAATAAAACCACGAAAGGTTTTTACATACATTTATTTGTTATTAGAAGTTACAGTTATTGAAAACACAATTTTAAAAGCTAATTTTGTTGGAATTTCTTGATTTTCTGGGCTTGACACTTAAGTATTGTACGAGGTGTCTTATCAAATAACACGCTTCCTTACAAAGCGTCTTATCAAGAAACACAACTGTGATTGGTTGATTTAAGGCGATTCTGAAATGTAATTGGCCAATATCGCAAATTCATCCCCAATATCTTAAAAACTGTTTGAGTTATCAGGGAAACTGTTCGAATACACAAAAATTACGGGTGCCATTTTGTATTTCTAATAACCCGTAACGGTAATAGTTTCACTAAATCTGAAAATACTACACAATTGCGAAAGTAGTGTATATTCAGCATACACAATTTCAAGGTAACAGATTTATTCATTGCTGAGGAAAAAAAAACTGAATTTTACCATTTTTTTCAGTAAGTCAAAGATGTATGTCCTTCCTTAAAATTGTAATATAATTATTATTCGTCAAGGGCCGCCCATAGGAATTGTGGGTATCCCTTCATACATTTGTCAAATCCCTCTCCCATAGTCAATATTTTAATGAATATTGAAATTTCATAATTTAAACTCAATACTATGACAATAGGTTAATTACATTTTATCACTATGTTCCCACATAAAAGGAAATAACCCCTGAATAATAGCCCACTTCTTAAAACTTGTTAAAAAAGTAATTATTATTTCAATAATACCTGATTTAACAAAATTCCTTTTTTCATGTAAAAAATTGACCGTTTTCTGTCACCCACTCTGTAAAAAAAAAAATCTATCAATCGGGCCGGGCCCCCTCTCGAATGATATCCGCCCACCCCCCTATGGGTAGCCCTGATTTGTTGTTGTTTTCTAATGCCAGGCATTTGACAATAAAGTCATTTGACCTCTCGCACTCCAATATTTTTCAAAGATATTATCATGGCCAGCCACTGAAGCACAGATTTTGAGGTGTTCCGAATCCATTTCTTGGTTTGAGTTGCACAATGGGCAGTTAGGGGACTGATATATTCCAATTCTATGCAGGTGTTTGGCCAAACAATCATGGCCTGTTGCCAATCTAAATGCAGCTACAGACGATTTTCGTGGTAAATCGGGAATTAACTGTGGATTTTGATGCAGAGAGTTACATTCTTTCCCTTGAGATTGTGTTGTCAAATTTTGTTTGTTGAAGTCTAAGTATGTAGATTTAATAAATCTCTTCACAGAGTAATACGTAGATTTAGTAACAGGTCTGTAAGTAGCAGTGCTGCCCTTCTTTGCTAAAGCATCCGCATTCTCGTTTCCCAGGATTCCGCAATGGGATGGTATCCATTGGAATACAATTCTTTTATTGAGTGATAATAATTGAGAGAGCATTTTAGTTATTTCTGCTGTTTGAGATGAAGGTGTGTGTTTAGAGATGATTGATAGAATAGCTGCTTTGGAGTCTGACAATATAACTGCATTCCTAAATGTATTGATGTGGCATAGGAGATTCCTGAGACTTTCCCTTATTGCAATGATTTCTCCATCAAAACTTGTTGTTCCATATCCAAGAGATCTATAAAGTGAGAAGAGACAGCACGTAACACCTGCACCAGCACCTTGTTCTCTGGAGATCAAGGATCCGTCGGTGTATAAATCCGTCGGTGTATACCTAATATTAATTGTCTCTAAAGACAATTGTTTCAGTATTTCAGTGTTTACTTCTGATTTCAGCATTTCTTCTGTTAAATTTAGATTATATTCTATATTTCATAGAGTTAAAGGGTTTGGTTTAATTCGTAAGTTTTCTTTTAAATTCGGGAATATTGATTTTCTGTTTTAATTCTTGAACAATGGATATGAAACTTTTTTGAGTTTTCAATCTACAGAGAGGACTGTATGAATGCCAATTGTTTCCTGGTAATCTGATAAGTTTTTCATATTGAATCAGTGCTTTTTCTTCTATTGTCATTTTGATGCTGTTAATATTAGTGAGGAATCTCATAGAATCTATTGGAGTTGTTTTGATTCCACCAGTAATGAGTTTGAAAACTTGGTTTTGAACATATTCTATGTCGTTTATGAAAAGTGAAGTAATCAAAATTTCTCCGCAGCCCTGATTTGTGAATAATCGTATAAACAATAATTTTATACATTTTGACTAAAGATTTCTTTATTCAAAATACTGATTATTTTAACCATAACCTACAATAGTAACGAAGAATAGATTATTTCACAGGCAATTTACACGATTTTCAGTTGTCTAAGATAAAATAGCATTATTTTAAAATCGATATGATTTGTAGTACTGTAACACACGGCAACGTACTATATAATATTATAAGTCACTATTTCCAGTTTTCTAAAACAAAGGAAGGTCAATTTATATTATGATTAATTTATTCATAGAACTAAGATAAAACAAGATTAGTGCATAACATAAACCACTTAATTTTCGGTGTCTCGTTTTTGTATCTGTCTTGTGGCATTCACAACTTGGTCCAGTAATAGTTTATCTTTCGTAGGGTGAGGCCGGGCTTCCAGGCGGAACTGGACGAGACGGACTTCCGGGGCAACGAGGGCTTCCAGGACCTCCGGGCCCCATGGGATCTCCAGGAGAGGATGGCGACAAAGGCGACCCGGGACCTCCAGGAGAGAAAGGATTCAAGGGCTCTCGAGGCGAAACGGTACAGAGAAACAACACGATACTGTTAACAAATACCTTACTACGGGTATAATAATACCGGACAGCTGTATACTAGCAGCATTAGCGTGAGTGCGAAATATCGCGGACCTGACATCTAGCGCAGAGGGATGGAATTACGTCCACATATACAAATATTAACATAGCGAGATTCGGACTATTGTTTAAAACGTGAGTTACTAATGTGGAATTATATATGAAACACTTAAGAAATGTTGAATAATATTTAATGTAAAATTACTATCTTATATCAAAGCTGCATATTATGAGAAATACTTTCCGTAATTAATTGTTACATATTTTTTCTTTGGTTTACCGAGACAAAATCAATCTGATATTAGGAATGAATTTACAGTAATGTTTTATATACGCATTGCTGACAACTGCAAAGATAAAATTGATAGTAATCTCATGCTTGCAATAATTAGTAAAGGCATGTGGACAACAATAAAACTTAATTTGATAAAACCTTAAAAGCTAATACATTTTAACTTCTATTCATTTATTAGGTCTAAATAAAAAAAAACTAATTTCAATTTTTCTATCAACACAAAGACGAAGGAATTAGGCCTACTAAAGAATGTTGTTGACTCACGTTTTATGAACTGTCGGAAATCGAAAGTACGATTTGGAGCAATTTGTAATGCTGCAATTGTCACAATCATAAACAGCACTTATACACCCTGACATTTTAACACTAGTACTAATTAATAAAACTATTAACTAGCCCACCAACAATATACATTGCAGTTGATTACAGCTTGTTTCGCGAGTATCTCCACACCGGCAGGTAGGTAGCAGCACCAGCGTCGTTCGAACGCAAAACTGCTAGCTGTCCGGTATTATTATAGTAAGGTAGGTATTTGCTGTTAATTCTAGAAGCCATTCATATTTAATACTATAGTAGTAACACAACTACTACACTGAACTAGAAGGCTGGGGCACAATGTGGCAACGTTGGAAATGAGTTCACAGAAGTTCGTTTGATGTACAAATTCGTCTCCTAGTGATAGTTTTCTCCCCATATAAATTATTTTTTCCAGTATTTTTAAAGAAAGGTTTTTCATTTATACTTCTTTGTCCAAGGGCAGGTCTTTCATTGCAAACCCAGCATTCTCCAATCTTTCCTATTTTCTGACTTTCTTTTAGTCTCCGCATATGATCCATGTAATACAACAAAATACGTAACAAATCATTGTAAAATATTCAGATTCTTATATAACAATAAGAATAATATGCCTAAGCGTTTTAGGCAATTTTTAAAACTCCTTCAGCAGTAGCCAAGTCCACCAAATCAAAATATAATAATCAAAACATATAATGATTTTCATTAAGGATTTTAATGCCATGGCATGTGTTTCTCCTTCCAACTGATCAGGCTTTCTTATAAGAGTATATTGTAACAAAATATTAAATGTATACAAGGTGAACGGTAAGTAATGCCAATAATTTCAGAGGAGTTATTATTTGAGATATACTTACTTACTGGCTTTTAAGGAACCCGTAGGTTCATTGCCGCCCTCACATAAGCCCGCCATCGGTCCCTATCCTGAGCAAGATTAATCCAGTGTCTACCATCATATCCCACCTCCCTCAAACCCATTTTTAATATTATCCTCCCATCTACGTCTCGGCCTCCCCAAAGGTCTTTTTCCTTCAGCTTTTCCAACTAACACTCTATATGCTTTTCTGGATTCACCCATACGTGCTGCATGCCCTGCCCATCTCAAACGTCGGGATTTAATGTTCCTTATTATGTCAGGTGAAGAATACAATGCGTGCAGTTCTGCGTTGTGTAACTTTCTCCACTCTCCTGTAACTTCATCCCTCTTAGCCCCAAATATTTTCCTAAGAACCTTATTCTCAAACACCCTTAACCTATGTTCCTCTCTCAAAGTGAGAGTCCAAGTTTCACAACCATACAGAACAACCGGTAATATAATTGTTTTATAAATTCTAACTTTCAGATTTTTTGACAGCAGACTGGATGATAAAAGCTTCTCAACCGAATAATAACAGGCATTTCCCATATTTATTCTATGTTTAATTTCCTCCCGAGTGTCATTTATATTTGTTACTGTTGCTCCAAGATATTTGAATTTTTCTACCTCTTCGAAGGATAAGTCTCCAATTTTTATATTTCCATTTCGTACAATATTCTGGTCACGAGACAGTCTTTTAGGGATTTACTTCCAACCCTAACGTTTTACTTGCTTCAAGTAGAATTTAAAGTAGAATTATTTGAGATATTTCAAACAAAAATGTTTAACACAATTTTGCTCGTTTTTACTTCCTTTTCGAGAAAAAAACTGTTTTACATGAAACATTTCATAGCGTGTTTTGAGAAAGCCACTGATTTAATTCTCAATAGGCCTATACTCAGTTTAAGAGAGCAGTGTATATGATAATAAATGATTGGAAGAATTTTAGTGTTATCTTTTAAATGTACAGAAATTTGATCCGAACAAATGTAACTTTTCATATTGAAAAGGAATTTTAAAACATCAGATGTTTCACATATAGGCTATTAGAAACGTAGCTTTCGACATTTATAACGAATAAAAAATACCGTACATATTTTGTCACTTTTCCAAAACTGTGTTTCAACTTTCTTCTTTCCAATTGACTTTCTTCTTAGTTCTAAATACCTATTCTCCATACTTCTCAGTATAATGTTCTCTTCTTTGCACAACACTTTCATTAAAAGTCACTACACACAACACTGTCAGATGTGCGTTTCCAATCGCAATGTGAAATTACTCCTATCCATTGCTCTTTGTAATCTGCAAATCAGAATACTGAAATGCGTCCCTCTTTCTTAGAAACAGATGCACAGTTAAGAAACACAGCAATGCTTTGGCATCTGACAATGAGAGAACAACAAATCATCAGCTCAACAGACAGAGCAATCCATTCATGTGTTCGTAGGGCTTTAATGTTTCATAACAACTTACAAATCATCCAAACATCTGCAATACGAGATCTTTTCTTCCATAAAACGTGCACAAAATTCACTACAATAATGATTAATTCTGAACATTCTCAATGTTATTATCAACATTGAACGTTTTTACAATCATCACACTTCTCTTCGCTAGGTAACCTTACAGTGTTGCCAATTTTCGCGTGCTCCAGCCTGCTATAGTTCAGTGTAGCCGTGATCCAGAGCCTTGTCTACATCTGTCTTGCAGAGCTGTGTTCTTTTCCTTTCTACCTTTCACTAATGTACTCATCTCTGTCCGGATCAACGTTCTCTCTCATTTCTTCACAGTTGGGCGGATTTGTTTTTGTTCCCGCTCTGAGCAGATATCTTACGCGATCCGACAACAGCGTGATGTTTTAAAAATACTTCGAGCAAAGTCTAAAAAATAAAATTCTAGTTGTGAGACACTTCTGTGCTGGTATTAAACCCAACAAAACCTCTTCTTATGGTGAAATAATGGCGAAAAATTAAGAAAATCGACTTAAAAATTTATTGTGACTCTCTATTCAGACCGAGCTAAAAAAAAAACTAATTAATTTATGTTCCCATGACTATTTTGAAGCTTTTGAGCAAACATGAACTAAAAATTGTGAAAATTATGATGCAAGGAGCCTTTTTAGTGACATCTATATAAAATACATTTGAAAAATGTTATTGCAAAAACTATTAGCCCTAATGACACCAAATTTTGTACAGATGATAGTATTGCAGGCATGTTTGTGTAGTTTAAAATTCATAAAATTTGGATGAAAATTGTAAAAGATTTAAAACTCACATAAGTGTCACTTACCAAGAGAGTAAAGTAAAATACAACCCGAAGATCATGATAGTGTTCATGCCTATAAACGATGCTTGAGTCTTAATGTAAACTATGTACACTGTACAGCCTTAGACAAAAAAAAAAAGTAAGAGAGAGAACGATCTTCTGTACCGTGAATTTATTGAAGTCCACTTCGGGCAGCGCCTGGTTCACACGATTAAGAAAAGAATGTTTCTTTTGCACCTAATTTACACCTTGAATATATCTTCATTATAGATTATTCATAACACTTGATCTATAACCGGACAGGAAAAGCAAAAAAAAAAAAAAAAAAAAAAAAGAGGAAACGTTCATAAGAAATTCGTTCACGTGTGAACCTAAGCTCTCACGAAATCAACCGAAGTCTCCCCAAGGGGACTTGGCGTATGGCAGTCGGTTATTTTTAGTTTGTCAGTACACTAAATGCCTAAGTTAGAGGACTATTCATCAAGTAACACCTATTTTCAGACAAAGCGCGCAGTGATCGGCATAGCGACGCCCCCTTTACAGCGAATATTGCGTGATACAATTCACTTCGAGTAGCGATACAGAGAGGATCGTATGGCTGTCACTTGCAGTGCTACGCGTGTTCAAAACGTGTGCTGTAATTGAGAATCCCGCCAGCTGATACGATTTCTTGTGGCGAAAACTGAAATGCGGCTGAAATCCACCACGTTGCACTCGGGTGGTTTTTTGCACGACAAGCCTGCCCTCATACTGCGCAGCGTACTGAGTCAGAACTGCAAAATTTGAACAGAGAAGTGTTTGGTCATCCTCCATACAGCCCTGATTTGGCGTCTAGTGATTACCATCGTTTCATGCATATGAAGAAGTGACTTGCATCGCAGCTCTTTGACGATTGAAGAGTTGCAGTACAGCGTCGTAGATTGGGTTCAGTCACAGCCGGGAGACTTTTTATAGGAATTTTATATCTTCTCAAATGCATCAGACTATTTAGTATAACAGAAAAATAAAACCTACTCTACACCCACTGTATTTACTATGGATTCTCTGACTCTACGTGGATTTGAAGTCCATTTTTCTTTGGTCAGAAGCCGTCAGGTAATCGACTGAGCACGGCTATGTCGAAAGTGTCTTCTGATAAATCTTACCTAAACGAAATAGTCTAATCTCCATTTCAGTTTGGTTGATAGGCTTTCCCCTCTACTCACACTCTTTACTATCCGTGAAGGGGAAGATGCTACTGGCTATCTTACTAACGTTCGACTAATAGACTTTGAACATAGTGAAAATTCTTATTATTGAAAATGTTTACCGGCAATCTATATTTCGAAAATCTATACTAAGCGTTTGTATTTAATGTTATTGCTGTTTATATCAACTGGCACATTAAAAAGCCAGTGAGGGCAGAAGATTAATGTTTTCTCCACCGCTAGTTGCTACTCTACAGCATACACAACGGGACAATCTGCACTGTGTCGCTCCCCTCCCTCTCAACTTGTATGAAATATCGTTTAGAAACAAAGCATAAACTATGAATGTGTCAAGCGTCTTCACACAACCCCCATTCACTATCAGACTAAATTATTTCACTTATGCCCGATTGTATAAACCATTTAATCTTAGATCACAGGTTAAATTGATCCTTGTTTCAGCTGAACTTGGAATTTTGTGTTGTATAAAGTCTAATATGAGATTAATTTGTCTCAAACTAAAGTCAACTTTGAATGAAGAAATTTCCCCGATTAAGTTAGATGATCCAAGTTCAGTTATTTCTTTTCTGTTTGAAATATACGAATGACAGATTGTGCAAATAAAATATCCATTATTATTAATATTAATATATATGTTAGGTACATTTATATATATTTCTTTCAATTTCTTGCCTTAATACACAAACATTCTTATATTTTATAAGGCTCTATCGTGTTCAGCAGTATCAAATAACATAACCTATAATTATATTATGTTTATAACAACCATTAATTATTAATGGATATGATAGGTACATTCATAAATGTTCAATTAACTGTATTACTAAACGAAAATTGTCGTTTTATAAAGCTTTATTATGTTTAGCAGTATCAAACACCATAACATGATAACAACTCGGAGAACAGTCAACCTTCTTCTTATTGTCCGCCATTATTTACATTGCACAAAAAACCAGTGTCTCCAAAAGAGTGTACGGAAAGTCGCCAAAAAGTAGTTGTAAAGTCGCTAGATTTCTCATTATCGACAAAGAAAGATTAAATTTTGTCACTATGGGGTGCTAAAAAGGTCACTAAATCCCTATTTAAGCCACGTAAAAGTTAAAAGAAATTGTTGTTGAAAAAGAGTTAAAGTCGCTAGATTGGCAACACTGAACAAACCTGTCCGCGCATCACGTATTTCACCTGTTTATGCGATGTTGCCAAATCCTTTTCACGTGAACTTAGATTGCATTTGAACCAAGGTAATTTGATCGCAGAAAAGTTTTATACAATAGAAGAAGTGTTTGAACTCGGTTCACTTTTCGATCTTCGATCAAAGTTGATCTTTAGTCAGGGAGTTTTATACAATTGGGCCTGAATGTGTCAAGCGTCTTCACACAACCCCCATTCACTATCAGGCTAAATTCTTTCACTTATGCTCGATTGTATAAACCATTTAATCTTAGATCACAGGTTAAATTGATCCTTGTTTCAGCTTAACTTGGAATTTTGTGTTGTATAAAGTCTAATCTGAGATTAATTTGTCTCAAACTAAAGTCAATTTTGACTGAAGAAATTTCTCCGGTTAAGTTAGATGATCCAAGTTCAGTTATTTCTTTTCTGTTTGAAATATACGAATGACAGATTGTGCAAATAAAATATCCATTATTATTAATATTAATAGAAATGTTAGGTACATTTATATATATATTTCTTTCAATTTCTTGCCTTAATACACAAACATTCTTATATTTTATAAGGCTCTATCGTGTTCAGCAGTATCAAATAACATAACCTATAATTATATTATGTTTATAACAACCATTAATTATTACTGGATATGATAGGTACATTCATAAATATTCAATTAACTGTATTACTAAACGAAAATTGTCGTTTTATAAAGCTTTATTATGTTTAGCAGTATCAAACACCATAACATGATAACAACTTGGAGAACAGTCAACCTTCTTGTTATTGTCCGCCATTATTTACATTGAAAAAAAAAAAACAGTGTCTCCAACAGAGTGTAATACGGAAAGTCGCCAAAAAGTAGTTGTAAAGTCGCTAGATTTCTCATTATCAACAAAGAAAGATTAAATTTTGTCACTATGGGGTACTAAAAAGGTCACTAAATCCCTATTTAAGCAATATAAAAGTTAAAAGAATTTTTTGTTGAAAAAGAGTTAAAATCGCTAGATTGGCAACACTGAACAAACCTGTATAACATGGTCCGCGCATCACGTATTTCACCTGTTTATGCGATGTTGCCAAATCCTTTTCACGTGAACTTAGATTGCATTTGAACCAAGGTAATTTGATCGCAGAAAAGTTTTATACAATAGAAGAAGTGTCTGAACTCGGTTTCCTTTTCGATCTTCGATCAAAATTGGTCTTTAGTCAGGTAGTTTTATACAATTGGGCCTTAATGTTCTATTTTCACATCAGGGACCTGCAGGGCCGCCGGGACCCCAGGGTCTTCGAGGAGAGCCCGGTGCGCTAGGACCTCCCGGAGAGAAGGGTCCTCCTGGAGAGATAGGAAGACAAGGGACGAAAGGAGAGGACGGCCCCGCCGGAGTACCAGGTCCAGCCGGTCCAGCAGGGCCCCAGGGACTGCCGGGACCACCAGGGATGAAAGGAGAGGTCGGCGACGTGGGGGCGAGAGGTGAGTCGCTGCAGGAAGAGAGCAGCAGCTCACCATTTACCGCGTGTCGCTCCTCTTTCCACCTGAAGAACAGAAACGTTCAATATGCTGTTACTACAGTGTATAAACAGTGATTTAATCATTATCAGTCTTACTAATAAACAGTGTATAGTTTTTATACGAGACTTATGCAGAGTTGAGACAGAAAACCTTACTAATAATGAAAGAGTGATGGAACGGAGAAAAATTCTCTCCGGCGCCGGGATTTGAACCCGGGTTTTCAGCTCTACGTGCTGATGCTTTATCCACTAAGCCACGCCGGATACAACCCCGACGCCGGTCAGAATCGTCTCAGATTAAGCTCCATCTCTTGGGTTCCCTAATAAACCGTGAATAAGCTATGGACGTATACACAGGCTGTAACTATACAATGGGAATTGCTCTGCAGTAGTTATATACACGAAACCCTTTGTTTAAGCGTTGTATATAGCGAAAAAATGGCCGCCCCTCTAACAGCTGTTCATATCGACTGTCATTTTATGATGATGGTTACCTTGTGACCACAGAAGAACAAACCAAAAATCATAGAATTATTAGAATAATATTGCTGTAGCTTGTACTCTTTGACCAAAATGTAGTGTGGTAATCGATTAGAGCCAGTTGTACTATCGATATTTAACACGCCACACTAGAGCGCTCTACCGGATGCAATAGAGAACCTCAGATATTCTATTACCTTTCGTAACGAAGTAATGACGAAACTATGACGTAGCTGTGTAACAGTTATACTGTTATACACGACGTATGTAGTGATTATTAGTAAGGAATTTACACACGACTTATAAACGAGCTAGTCATTGTATAAGTATAA
The DNA here is from genome assembly GCF_040183065.1 of Periplaneta americana. Taxonomy (NCBI): domain Eukaryota; kingdom Metazoa; phylum Arthropoda; class Insecta; order Blattodea; family Blattidae; genus Periplaneta; species Periplaneta americana. The sequence continues at coordinate 182,949,421 of NC_091122.1, read as the reverse complement.
GACAGTTAAACATCTGTATATAGGATTTTTATTAGTAAGACGCCAATATTATACGAATGAACGATATGAGTTAAGTTCATTTCTGACTTGATATGTTTTTGTCGCCTCTTATCATGTCATGTGCGCCCGTATGGCATTTTCAGAACAGCCTGTGCGACACTGTTATTTCAAAGCAATTTTTCTTTTTTTGTGTCCATAATTTCTTTTATTAAACTCAATAACACTTCTCTAATCAGTATGCGAAAAAGCATAAAATGCATTACGCCTTTTATGGCGTAAATACTGGAGAATGCACAAAAAAATCTTGACCGGATTCACTGAATCCCTATAATTGCGTGAAACGTTTATGCTGTTCGTGATTGTTATTGTGAGCATGATTCGGATTTAAAATAAAGTTTCGGTATTTATTTTCATTTGTTTTTTCATACTTCCCGCATTTAAATTCGACAAAGCGCAGCCTATTCGTTAACTACTTCATAATCGCTTCCTCATTCCATGAGGCCTAGTCTCCAGACAACAATGCAATTGACAGTCGAAACGATTCTCACATCAATATCATGCCAATGAATTGTTTTATTATTATTATTATTATTATTATTATTATTATTATTATTATTATTGTTACAGAGAATTGGATTTTTAATTCATTTGGAAAGTAATACTACATTTCAATACTTCAGAATCAGACCACAGTCTAGTATATAGTCACGAAGTTCAATACGTAGTAAATATGCAACCATAGATAGTTGCTAACCACTAGGATCGCTAATATCGCCTCATTACAGACAATGGGAAACAGTAACGGCACAGTCTATTGTTCCTAGCACCCTCACAACTCAGGCTTCGTGACTGTATATACTAGACTGTGATCAGACTATGTTAAATGAACTATTACTCCTCGCATTTAAATTTAACAAAGCGGAGCCTTCTACTTCATAATCGCTTCGTCATTCCACGAGGCCTAGTCTCCAGCCAACAATGCAATTGACAGTCGAAACGATTCACACATCAATATGACGCCAGTGAGTTGTTTGAAATTGTAATGAATAATAATAATAATAATAATAATAATAATAATAATAATAATAATAATAATAATAATAATAATAATAATTTATTTATTTATTTATTGGTATTTATGTGCTGGACAGCAGCCATTGGCCAATAAAAGTCCAGCACAGTGATATAATTAACACATTAAAATGAACAACTATGGTACAAATTAAATACTTGAGTTAACAACAAAATAAAGAACATACTAGATTACAATGATTAATTTACAACAATTAATACTATAAAATTATTAGGGAAAGGAGTTGATTCTTACTACCAATTAATATAGGGTTATGCAAATAATATTAGCAAAGGCATTGTCATATTCTAATACTTTTATATTGAATGGATCGAAATCGCCTACATGTAAGTTAGCATGTTTAATACATCTGGACCAGGTGGCCCGGGTTCGAATCCCGGTCGGGGCAAGTTACCTGGTTGAGGTTTTTTCCGGGGTTTTCCCTCAACCCAATACGAGCAAATGCTGGGTAACTTTCGGTGCTGGACCCCGGACTCATTTCACCGGCATTATCACCTTCATTTCATTCAGACGCTAAATAACCTAGATGTTGATAAAGCGTCGTAAAATAACCCAATAAAATACAAAAAAAAATATAAAAAAATTAAAACATCTGGAGACCGGCGAGGAAGATTTAGAATTCCTAATATAGAAGAGTTTGTGATGTCTCATGTCCCTCATAGGAATACGAAGGCTGACACTCTTTAATAATAATAATAATAATAATAATAATAATAATAATAATAATAATAATGTTTTATTTTCGCTGGCAGATAAGGCCATAAGGCCTTCTCTTCCACTCAACCAGCCTTAATCAATACAATACATAAATTTAAATTACAAATATTTACACTACACTTAAAAGGTTCTCCAGCAATATTCTTCACTACATATTTATTTAAATTTAGATAAATCTATAAGGTAAAGTAGTAACTTAATTTATGAGCTAATTTAATTCAATGAATTATAATTAATTTAATATTTGAGATAGCTAGTAAAATGATGAAAATTAATTTAATATAAGCTTACTAGGACTATGTTACAGGGAGAATATATATATTTCTATTTCTATAATGAAAATATTAATGTAATTGTCATTAGAGGTTTTGTAAATCTATTTAGAGAAATTAATGATAATAATAAGAATGGACAGATGTTAGTTTCATTATAAGTAACAAATATTAATGAGCAATTAATCTCTTAAGTAAGAATTTATGTAATTTTGACCTAAATGAAGTTATTGTCCAACAACCCCTTATATCATTCGGAATAATAATAATAATAATAATAATAATAATAATAATAGTAATAATAATAATAGTAATAATAATAATATTAATGTCATTACAGAGAATTGGATTGGATTCATTTGAAAATTCATGCTACAGTACATTT